>NC_037679.1:25091715-25369142 GCF_003255815.1 Theropithecus gelada | reverse complement strand
AAAAAAAAAGCTGGGCGTGGTGGCAGGCACCTGTAGTCCCAGCTACTCAGGAGGCTGAGGCAGGAGAATGGTGTGAACCCGGGAGGTGGAGCTTTCAGTGAGCCGAGATTGCGCCACTGCACTCCAGCCTGGGTTATAGAGCAAGACTCTGTCTCAAAAAAAAAAAAAAAAAAAAATGTCTGGCAAGTTCCTAACCCAGCCTGTGTTTCTTGACAACAGTTTTGCAGGGGCTGCCGATAGTGCAGAGACAGAACAAGAGGAGAACTTCTGGTCTCAAGCGCTGGAAGATTTGGAAACCTGCGGACAGTCAGGAATTCTGAGAGAACTGGAGGTAGCCTCAGTCCTGCTACTTACTTTTATTGTTTCTACATTCATTTTTTTTGGTCCTTTTAAGTTTGCATTTCTCACACCAGTTCATTTAAAAGCTTTAACCCTTTCCACAGGAGAAAGCTGACAGGCGTGTGTCTTTGAGAAACATGACTCTCTTGGTAGCTACCCTTTATGTTTATATTTTTGCTTGTGAAGCTGCCTTCCCTACCCCCTTGCCTTCTGGACAGCAATTTGATTTTATACAATGCAGTCAAAAGTATTTATTTCCCCATCTCCACCCCTCAAGCTTACTGACTTGTGGCTTCTGCCATTGCTCCCTGCTAACCCTGACTGTATCTGTTTCCCACCAAATCGCTAAAAAGCGAGCTAAGTCTCCCAGCAGCGGCGCATCCCATTCTCTTAGTTGCTTTAGAAAGGTTTCTTTGGCATGTTTTCATTTGTACCTGGTATAGAAATTAATTTGATCGCTAAGAGGAACATAAGAGGAAATTTTATTTTACTTTGTTTTGTCCTTAAAGTAGATGACAATGCAGCTGGTGAAAAAGGCCAGTCTATTTGATAAGCAGCAAAAATATTACATAGTACGTTGCTGTTAATTGCAAATCCTGATTCCATCTGTATTAACTTAGTGTGAATTCAAGGAAGAATGAGATGGAATGTAATGGCTGAACTCCTGGTGAGTTCTTTAATCAAAGCCATGATTTCGCTGATGGTACTCACACTTTAGTCTGGGAAGTCCTGGACTGTTTCCTTTTATGTTCTTTTAAATTTTCTGAGCTGTAAAAAATAAAGTGGCAAAAGTCTCATTTTTATTTTGATGTCTTATGAGGTCCCCAAGTCACCATAAGGAATGTGAATGGCATAATGGGGTGAAACTCTTGCAATTCTAAAATGATTACTCATCTTTATATTATTTTGCTTCTCAATTGCATGTGTGGATATTTTATGTGATTCTAATGTCTGTGAATCTGCAAAGAGAATTATGAAGAAAAATATTAGTTTGAACTTGTAAACGTCATGGTATTACCTGGCATGAACTGCAGCTTCAGAGCACAGTTAAAGGTTCTGGACATGGATAATCCTGTAAAATCTAAATGAAGTAAGATGTTAGCAGTGATTCCTTTTTACACAACTTTCAAAAAGAACAGAATGCTTAAGTATTGGCTGGCTTATTTAAACCTGTACCACCTTCTGCATGTAGAATGATGAAGAAAAGTAGCCCAAACTGAATAATGAGCACAATTCACAATTCTTGAACATAGCCCTGCTTTTGAAAGCACGTTTTGGCTCATGCTGCTTTTTCCTTGTGCATTTTGATACTTCCCTTTTGAAGAAAAAAGCTGTTTTTCTAACAGCTTGTTTTACATTAGGCAAAAATAAAATGATGTAAAAAGTAATACAATGAGGTTCTGTTTTCACCCAGAAATTGAGTTATCTGATGAAAACAACATCCATCAGCAAGAATAGACTTTATGTTGCCACAGCCTATGACTTTGCTGTAACATAGCTCCAGACAGGTGTGGCCCTTGACATTATTAATGCAGAAAGCAAATGAGTTGAATTTATAAGCCAAAGGGAAATTAAATCCTCAGCTAGGATGAATGATTGGCAAATTCATAAATTAGTTATATTTAGACTATTATCACAAAGAATATTTATTTATTGGTTTAAATGAACCCCATTCCCTTGATTAGAAATGCTGTTATACAAAAAATATTAGAGCTAGATTCTTGCATATTAAATTTACATCCAGCATTAAAAGTTAAAGCACACTAGAATACTAATAAATGTAGAAGGTTAGCTAAGATGAAAGATGATTACAATTGAAATGGAAATGAAAATTAGTTTACTAATCATTTTCCCTATAGCTAGCAATAATTTAGGTTCAACTTTAGCACTGAAAAATGTATAGCTTTAACAAAGGAGAGAAATTTGAATGAGTCTTTGGACAAGTTTTTAACCTCTCTTATCAGATATTTCTTCTATAAAAGATGGAAATTATAATGAGCTAATAATTATGTGGCACTAAACAAGTATTCAACAAAGTATTCAGTAAAAATTAACTATTAGTATTTTTGCCCTTTCTTGATTAATGAACACTGCTTTAACTATTTTGTGTTTAGCATAATATAGGAAGAAGATTTAACTAAATGTCAGATAGAGAACTCTAGGTTGCCTTAGGGATAATATGCAATTATGAATTACGGCAAATGAAAACAGGTAATACATACTCTTGAGACCAAAGCAAATCCTAGGTAATTAAAAATAATTGTTTTTTTAGCTTTTTATTTTAGTTTTTATATTTGTTTTACCTTTTATGTTCCTTCTTAGATGCTACCTAACGTTCATTTTAAACAAAGTAATCAAATTTTGATTACTATACAGACTCACATGCTTACTTGGAAATGCGGACCAAAGAATTAGTGATAGTATCTTATTTCTTCCATCAGAACCTTTTCTAAATCAATTTGTAATTT
The DNA here is from genome assembly GCF_003255815.1 of Theropithecus gelada. Classification (NCBI taxonomy): domain Eukaryota; kingdom Metazoa; phylum Chordata; class Mammalia; order Primates; family Cercopithecidae; genus Theropithecus; species Theropithecus gelada. Next base: position 25,366,335 of record NC_037679.1, on the reverse strand, counting down.
CTTCTATGGCAGCTAAGATTCATCAAAGGAAAACTGTGGTCTCCCAGATGTAGTGATTAAGTGTTTTACTTCCAACACATGTCCTGTCATTCTCATGAAAAATGAATATTTAAAAACAGATGTTAACAAAGCAAACAACTAGTCTAAGTAGGTAAAAATAATAAATGGAGGGTCAGCATGGCAAGAAAATAACCACTGAGCACTGTCAGATACACTAGATTAAACACAGAAATGGGGCGGGCACGGTGCCTCAGGCCGGTAATCCCAGCACTTTGGGAGGTTGAGGCAGGCGGATCACCTGAGGTCAGGAGTTTGAGATCAGCCTGGCCAATGTGGAGAAACCTCATATCTACTAAAAATACAAAAATTAGCCAGGCTTGGTGACAGGTACATGTGATCCCAGCTACTTGGGAGGCTGAGGCAAGAGAATCGCTTGAACCCGGGAGGCAGAGGTTGCAGTGAGCTGGGATCACACCACTGAACTTCAGCCTGGCGACAGAGTGAGAATCTGTTTAAAAATAAATAAATAAATAAATAATAAAATAAAATAAAATATACATGAGTAAGTGCCATAAAATAAAGAATATCCCATGACACCAATGAAGCCAGTAAAGAAAGGTTTCAATCAACTTAAAAAGGGTATTTGTCTGAAATAAACTGTTATATAAACAGCCCACACTTGTTTTTAAATGCTAGGCATCTTTCTACTTACTAAAAAGGAAGTTTTATATGGTTCAACCTAACATTTCACCGAGAAGCACCAAACAGTCAAGCACGAGAGTTCTGGAGTCAGAATGCTAGAGCTCCATGCCCTGGCTCTTGGGCAAGTTGCTTAACTTGTCCATGCATCTCTTTCCTTTACTGAAATGAGGATGTATGGTAATTTTAATATCTATTGTGTAGGGTTACTTATGTATTACATGATATTCTACATACAATCTGTATGGGACTTAGCACATGTTAATGTTCAGTGATCAGCAAGTGTTTTTACAGTTATAATTTTCTTTTTCAAAATTATCAGTGTGATAACTGATCTAGCCAAGATGTGAATGGTCTACTTGTTTCATTTCTTTTTCAACAAAGTTGTTAGATATATGCACATGTGTGCCAACACTGGGCTGTTGTTCAAAGATCTTGTTAATAGTGTGTGTATAGCTGAACACCAGGTGAATTTGAGAATCATGAAATCTTAGAGACGTGACACATGAAAACTCGACTCACTTTGCAGTATTCCCTTATGATCAATAGTTTTATAAAGTGCCCTCGGCTCATTTACTACCAATGTGAGCTTGGGTGAGTCAGCCTCTTTGTGCCTCAGTTGCTTACCTATAAGTTGGGAGGAATGGCCAGGTGTGGTGACTCACACCTGTAATCCCAGCACTTTGGGAGGCTAAGTTGGGTAGGTCACTTGAGATCAGCAGTTTCCAGACCAGCCTGGCCAACATGGTGAAATCCATCTCTACTAAAAATACAAAAATTAGCCGAGCATGGTGGTCCTTGCCTGTAGTACCAGCTACTTGGGAGGCTGTGGCACAAGAATTGCTTGAACAAAGAAGGCAGAGGCTACAGTGAGCCAGGATCACACCACTGCACCCCAGCCTGGGTGACAGAGTGAGAGTCTGTCTCAAAAAAGAAAATAAATAAATAAATAAATTGAGAGAAGTAATAGTACCTACCCCATAGAGTTGTTGTGAGGCTTAAATGAGTGACTACATTCAAAAGACTCAACAAGTTAAGCGTCTGTTACTTTTAGCATCTGTATCAACATAAACAACTAAATCACGTGGCAAATGAAACTTGTTTTCTGTCCCCATGGTTTCAGGCAGATTTATCAATGCTAGTTTACCTTTATACCATTACACCCAGGAGTACAGAGCTGGCTACGGGCATGTTTTCAGAATTTTAGCATTCTCCAACCATGAGAAATGAATATCCACTACTTGATAATGGTTTCAAATCCTTTTTTTTTTTCCCCCCCCCAGTTCTGAGCCTTGTTCATCTTTGGTATCTAATCTTGTCATTGCTTGTGAAGTATTCAGGGAAGAACATATTTGAACAAAATTCCCAATTCACTGGTAACATCCAATTCAAGTCCTACTGCTTGTGAGCAAAAAGTTGAATATAAGAACATAATAAATGATAATAAATGAAAAGATTCTCTGAGGATCTTATACAAAGGGTATTTCTAAGAAACATTTAATCTGTACCAAATAATATGGAGACTTAGCTGGTCTACAAACTTTGGGGACAGGCCACTTGGCCACAGGAAAGACAATATTCAGTGCTAGACAGAAGCCTGGGAAGAACCCCTTGCCTTTGTATCAGTCATCCCATTCCAACCCATTGTTAGCTGCCGTTGGAGATAGAGGCAGTATTGCAAGTACAGGCAGCCTGGTGTCCATGGAGAAGTTCTTGGTTCATTTCTTTAAGATATATTCAAAGTGGCCTCATGAATCCCATCTGTTAGAACCCACTCAGTGGAAAGTTAATGCTTAAAATGTAGTTTACAGTAAGCAAATGTTAGAGCATTTCAATTTGCCTCAAAACTGCCAGGGGTGGTATTTGATTAAATAAACTCAACGGCTTAAGTACTTAAATTGGATTTGAGACGTGCATTATAAATGTCACTTGCAAAGCATTTTCCAGACTTTCATAGTTCCATTAGTACATCCATTCTCCAGCCTTTGGTTTTGCCCTGAAGAGACTGTATTTTTACCTCGCAGAAGGATAAATGTGCTTACTGTTGGGCACCAAACCCTTTCCTTAGTCCATGGCTTAACTGTTTCTAAAAATTGTCAATGCCACAGGCAACAATCATGTCGGGGAGCACGATGAGTTTGAATCATGAGGCTCCAACACCTCGCAGTCAGCTGGGGCGACAGGCCAGCTTCCAGGAGCGCAGCAGCTCGCGGCCGCACTACAGCCAAACAACTCGGAGCAACACCCTGCCTTCAGATGTGGGTAGGAAGTCAGTAACCCTGAGAAAAATGAAACAAGAAATAAAGGAGATCATGTCTCCAACTCCTGTGGAGCTGCACAAGGTCAGTAAGCTTTCTCTTCTTTCCCTTAGGGTCAAATTTGGCAGCCATTCTGCATAGCATGTATGCCCGGATGTAAGCATGGCAATGGTATCCTCCTGTCGGCTCAGCCAAGCAAAGAAGCTTAAAGACAGATATTCAGAGACTTTGTTCTCAAAATACAATCCCTGGGAGGTTATCCTGAAAAGCAGGAAAATTGGCTTTCAAAAAATGTATTTATCAAAAATGTATTTATGATGTCTGGGTGTGGTGGCACACACCTATAATCCCAGCACTTTGGGAGGCCGAGGCAGGCGGATCACTTGAGGTCAGGAGTTCAACACCAGCTTGGCCAACATGGTGAAACCCCGTCTCTACTAAAAATACAAAAATTAGCCAGGCGTGATGGCAGGCACCTGTAATCCCAGCTACTTGGAAGGCTGAGGCAGGAGAATCACTTGAACCCGGGAGGCGGAGGTTGCAGGGAGCCAAGATTGTGCCACTGCACTGCAGCCTCGGTGACAGAGCAACACTCTGTTCCCCCCCCCCGCCCAAAAAAAAATTATTTATGGCCAGAATCTTCTTACAAAAATTTGAGGCTCCAGTGTCACACGGAGCTTGCATAATTAGTCTATTGTTCCAGTCTCATTGGAAGGGGAGAGAATTTTCTAAATGTCATACACTCATAGCTTCACAGAAAAGGGGGTTCAGGTTCAATGTAAGGAGGTTTAATCTTTCATTACAGACTTACAGTAGACAGTTATATTGTTCAGGAGACATGGAGTTCTCTCCAAGATGTGTTAGATGGTCTTGGCCAGGATAAGGCAAGCCCTAGTTATGTTCTGTCTCTGACTGTGATAGTTGCCTCACTTTGCTACATGGAAGAAAACCCACTCTTGCACACAAAGTTGAATTCAAGATTTGCTGGCAAGGTTAACCAAGGCATATGTAAGTAACAGTGTTTGTGGAACCCTGGGCCAAGGAGAGCAGTGGAGATCTAGTGTTCTTTTCTAGAGTGAGTGCTTTATTTTTTGTTAATATATAAGGATGTATAAAATGGTAACAATCTCATGCCATCTTTCTTGAGAACCAAAACATATTTTGTGGTTAATAATCTATTAGCTAGATATTCGTTATCTCATCCAGAAGAGCAAATAAGTGTCAGATTCAGAGGAGGCAATAGGCTAGCTACTCGCTTTTTTCCTCTAAAGACCTCAATTTCCCTAGCCACCTTATTAAACCTAGCTATTTGTTTTGCAATTGACAAGGATATTGTGAGAGAAAGGATAGTATGGGAAGTTGGGTTCTGAACTTTGTGTTCCAATCCTGGGTTCATTCTTTCACCACTCACTCCTCCATTCATTTAATACCCATCCTGTGCATTCATTCACTCAAAGAATGTATTACAAATCCCCAGGGAGTACAGAGTCTAGTGAGGAGACTGCCTGGGAAACAGAGGGATGATAATGGCATCAGTCCAATGACAGAGGCAAGCCTGGGCAGCCTTGAGGGTGGGCCCTAACCCACTATCAATGGACAGAAAAGACTTCCTAGAAGTAGGTGTTGACTATGCAGAGGAAGGTAAAGGATGGGTGGGCATTCCAAGTACAGAGAAAAGCAGGTGCAAAGGGGTGTTAAAGATTGTGGTGCATTGAGAGAGGGGATGCAAATAGTGTAACACGACCAGAACCTAGAATTGGAAGCTTGTGTGTTAGGAGGAATTACAGACTAAGAGAAAAAACAAAGACATTTCTGACATGTTAGGATGATGACCCAGGTTTAGGCCTCAGCCACAAGTTAGCTTGTTTATCCAGTTACCCTAAATTGATGTGTCTGATTGGTAAGTTACATATCCTAATATACTAATTGACATATACCATTAGGCTGTAAGAAGTCCAATGGTGATTAAATTGCAGAAGCCACATATTCAGTCCTAAGTCTGCTGTACCAAGAAGAGGGCTGGTACCTGCGGGTTCCCTCAGGTACCTGTGAACACTGCCTTCCCCTCTTCTGTACAGTTCTGTTCCCCAGAGAAACAGGAGCCTGCTTGATAACCCACCTTCCTTCACCCCAAAGAGAATCCATATCAACATGTACTGAGTGCCTAGCAAGTGCTATATACTTCACATTTTCAGTCCTCACTTATACAGGATAGACAAATAGCAAGTATAAAATAGAGTCATTTTTTTCCTTTGGAGTGAAACATTCACCTCCAAGGAAGAAGATTATTGATAGCCCAGGAATACAAAAGACCTGTTTTCTCATCCCTCCTTCACTGAAAGCATTTAGCAAAGATAATGACAATGAATTGGATGTGCAAGTGTTGTTATAGCCGAGGTTTAAAATGGCTCTGCTAAAAAATATATAAAAAATTTAAAAAAGTATCATCCACTTACTGGCATAATGAGTGGCTGTGGATGGACTGGTTGGAACATTTGTGTGGCAGTGTGTGAACTGTGAGACCCTGAGATCACAGACACGCATGAGCCAAATTGACCTTATAAGTAGGATGCTTCTTTTTTCCTTCACTTCTGTCATTTTCTCTAAATGGTGACAATGTGTACATATCCCATGAAGCTTCACTTTTTTTTCTGAATTGATCCCCAACAAAATAAGACTCTAAAAAATAAGTGGTGTCCCAGACACTGCAAGCCCCCTAAAATGACCTAGTTAAGTGAAGATGTAGCTGAGATGCCTGTGGCCAGATACTATGGAATTATTGGAGTGATTTATGCTCACATCTTGGGTTTCTATTCTTTTTTAAGGACTTCACTTACTCTGATAGGCCATCCAGGATGTTTGTTAGTAGGCACACCCTCCAATTTTGAAGGGCTGGAGCGGAGATATGGTCATTACAAAAGCTACTTAGAGCAAAGAGTGGTGATTGCATGTGTGTTGAATGTGGGTGTCTTTTGAACACCGAAAGACTACCTGATGTCATGAAAAGGCACAGTGACTTGTTAAAGGAATGGAGCTCTCTTCCCCTGGGGTACTGCTAGCCTATATTAAACCTTTGTGAACATTAGGAAAAGGTACTCTTTTGTGGTGGTGGCATGGAGAAGGGAGCTAGGGAATGAGAAAAACAGCTTCCTCAAATGGAAGATAACCCAAGCCACAGTGCACAGCTGGTTTTCAGTCCCCTGAGCCTCCTTGGTACTCTTTTTCAAATGGACCTAGTGGAGGAATTCCCAAGGGGCTGGAAAGACCAGAGTGGAGAAGCTGGGAGAGATGAATAGCACACAGGGCTAAACATGCTTGGCATTATTTTCCTGGTCCTGTCTTTCTGGTGGCTCTTTCTCACATGGTTAGGCTGTATGCAGGAGAACAAGTGGTGAGCCTGTTCATATCTAGACCAGCACCTGTGAAACCTTATTATTTTCACTATAAGTTGGATCAAGATAATATGAATGAATGGAAAAGGATCTGTGCCATTGCTGGGAGGAAAAATAGCTAAAAACACTCCAGCTCCTGCAGGTGGGTTACTAACATCATCTCCATATGGAAAGAATAATGCATTGGCTCACCTTCCAGCTTCTGAGGTCTCAACCTACTCTCCAGAGTTTGCCCCTCATTTTCTACGCTTTCCTTCCTGCCACTTCTCTTCCTCCAGACCTTTGGAAGATCCCCAGGTCGGAATCTAAATGGTTTTCACTCACTTCTCATCATCTACTACATCTGAGGCTCCACTGGGGTCTTGGCAAGCCTTCCTTCAAGTTGTCCATATTCATTCCTGAAGCCGAAAAGCCAGTTGTCATGCCTGACACTGGAGAACAAAGAAACAGTCTTATGTCCTCTTTGTAGACATGGGAAGGAAGTGGAGCTGGAGTGATTTGGAACTCAGTGTGGGGATAGAGAAAACGATAAATGGGTCACAGGGAAGTGATCTTCATGTCCTTTTAGGCCACTGTTTCTCCAACTTTCTCAGCTGGGATGCACAGTCTGAAATATATTGTACCTCACAATTCACTGCACATGTATACCCACACTCATATATGTGAATGAATCTAAAAATTGCACAGTATACACTGACATTTTTCTGTTTTTTCTTCTGTTTCTTTTCAAATGCTAATCTCACTAAGCTGACTTCAAGACTTATTAGTAGGTCTCAACCAATAGTCTGAGGATTAAAGCCTTAGACAGTAGTTCGGAGTGTGAACCCCTGATGACCTTTTCCATGGGATGCTTGTTAAAATAAGGGGTCCTAAGCCCAGCACAGACTTAACGCATCAGCATTTTCAGGGAGTGTGGGCCAAGAATCTACATTTTAGCAACCTTTTCAGTGGATTCTTTTGCAGAACAGAAATTGAGAATCACTCCCTTAGATTTTGCTAACTGGAGGTGATAACTGTTTCAGTGAAATCATAGGCAACAGCTGGGTGGCAGGGTACAAAGGAAATGAGGCTGCATCTAAGGCCCTGGAGCTTCTGCATTTTATCTTTCAAATGAATTCTGGTTTGTACTGCAGCTTACCACAGATTCTCTCTCTTCGCAGGTAAGGGGCCTGTGATCTCAGCTACTGTTCATTGATAACCTTTCTTTCCCTTCTGAAGCTTAAATATTCTTTGGTGTCCACTTAATCTGTTTCTGAAATGAGTTCTAGCCTCACTTCTTTGCACACCTTAAGACAGAACGATTTTTTGTAGATGGCAAGTTCTCCACGTTCAGAGCATTTGGACTTTTATAAAATTCATATTGAGGCTGGGCACAGTGGCTCACACCTATAATCCCCATACTTTGGAAGGTCAATGCAAGAGGATCGCTTGAGCCCACAAGTTAGAGGCCAGCCCGGGCAACGTAGCAAGACCCTATGTCTACAAAAAATGAAAACATTAGCCGGGCATGGTGGCTTGCACCTGTAGTCTAAACTACTCGAGACGCTGAGGTGAGAGAATCACTTGAGCCTGGAAGGTCGAGGCTTCATTGAGCTGTGATTGAGCCAGTGCACTCAAGCCTGGGTAACAGAGCAAGACTCCCTATCATATTGACATTTCCTTTTGCTTTGCCATTCATGCTTTTCAATAAAATTATACTTCTTAATTGTATGCAGCCATTTTAATCTTTTTATAGAAACGCTTTTTAAAAATGTTGCAGCATCTGCTTTTATTTGTGGCTGCTGGTGGCATGACACTTGGACATTTCAGTCATTCACAAGTAACCTCTTTATTTTTGACAGCTGCTTTTGCTACCATCACCTTTTCCCCCGTCCAAGTCCAGTTTGCATTTTGATCATTTTTGAGTTTTCTGAGAGGGGAGCTTTGCTCTGCTTGATATGATAAAGTTGTTTTGCTCTTTAGAAGGAGTGTCATTTCCAATGTGTATAATACCAGCTTCTTTTGCAATATCTCTCTGAGTCAGGAATAGGCTCAGCCCTTGGAGGAAATATGAGATGGAAATATGTATCTTATTCTTGCACATGCTTCTTCATAAAATATTTGGAGTCAGCTCTCAAAATCAAAGGAATTCTCATGCCAGGCTTCAACTTTCTCCAAATAGCTAGTGTAGAATTGTGTACTGTGGAAATCACTAGAAGCTAAAAGCAACACACTGAATATATGAACCTTTTTTTTTTTTTTTTTTTTTGTCTACCACACTTTGCTAGATCTGCTTCTCTTTCTTCAGGCAAGGGATGATAAATTAGAGAGAACATAGGCTTCCTAGTCAGGCAGACCTCGCTTGCCATGCATTAGCCATGCCACTTCCATGAGCCACAGTTTCCTCACTTACCAAAGAGGGAGCAGGGTCGCTTGTTATCAGAAGAGGGAGACTTCACGATATAGCATTCTTTTCTGGCCAAGTCACCATCATTCCATCTTGCTTCAACCTTACAGGGTCAGAAACTCAGACGATGAGACTTCTTCAGCATCCCAGACTTCAACAAGATCTAGATGACTGCCATAAAGCCATCCTAGACATTCTGTATACTCATTCTGTATACCAGAATGAGAAGTGGATATGTGTCTAGTAACCAGTCACTTATCAGTTTGACCAGCAAATTCTCTCCCTGTAGAACCAGGGACAGCAAACAGAACATTATCAGGGGAACACAGAACTGTGGGACAAGGATTGGAGTTGGGCTTGTATGCTTTAAATAAATAATGGCATCCAGCCCTGACCTTCATCAAAATGTATCATTTCCATTAGCTTCCCTTCTCTATGATTCTGTTAAGACACACATTTTAAATGTATAAAATGTAGTCTTTTTTGGGAGGAAGGTGAGGGATGGAGTCTGGCTCTGTTGCCCAGGCTGGAGTGCAGTGGCACAATCTCGGCTCACTACAACCTTTGCCTCCCAGGTTCAAGCAATTCTCCTGCCTCAGCCTCCTGAGTAGCTGGCATTACAGGTAGGCACCACCACGCCCAGCTAATTTTTTGTATTTTTAGTAGAGACGGGGTTTCATCATGTTGGCCAGACTGGCCTCGAACTCCCAACCTCAGATGATCTGCCTGCCTTGGCCTCCCAAAGTGCTGGGATTACAGGCATGAGCCACCATACCCTCCCAAAAACCATAATCATTGAAGTTTTATTTTATTTTAAATAGACACATAATAATTATATACATTTATGGAGTACAAAGGGATATCTTGATACATGTATACACTGTAGAATCTATACATGAGTTATTGGCATATTCATGACCTCTGAAAGTCAGACAAAATGACTGAGGCAAGTCTCAGTCATTTTTAATTTCCTTTGCCAAAGTTAAGGACACACCCTGGGGAAAAAGTGACATATACCACAGGACAAATCTGCGATGTGTGCTTTTTCCAGAGAGGGTCTGTGGGCTTCAATACTTAAAGGAAAAAGAGTAAAGAAAAAAAGAGAGGGAGAGGGTAGATAAAAGAGGGAAGCAGTTACATTCTGTTGAGCCTTTTGATTAGCTTCACTGAATAAATAATGGCATCCAACCCTGACCATCCTCATTTCATTTTTCATGTGAAAGGAGTGCTTCATTATGCATTTATCTAGAGCTCAGCGAATCTGCATTTTTACATAAGATAAAATAATTATAGAGTATAGGTAGGGAGGAGTCAGATACGCATTTTTCTCAGGTGAGCAGAGGGATGACTTTGAGTTCCATCCTTTGTCCCATATTTGTGAAGATAAGCTGTCAATTTACTTTGTCGGGTGAAATTCAACTGAACTGCTTTAAAGATCTCAGGGCCCACCAGGAATTTCCTTGTGGGCAAAATATGAGAAAGGTATATAGCTATCTATGTAGGAACAAGATGGGAAGGAGGTTTGTGGGACCCAGTGCCCAGCTTCACTGTTTCCTTTGGCTTAGTGAGTTTGAGGTCCTAAGATTTGAATTTTATTTTCCTTTCACACCTCAACTATTTATCATTTCTTTTTTTTTTTTCTTTCTTTTTTTTTTTTAAAGACGGAGTCTTGCTGTGTCACCCAGGCTGGAGTGCAGTGGTGCGATCTTGGCTCACAGCAACCTCCACCTCCTGGGTTCAAGCGATTCTCCTGCCTCAGCCTCCCAAGCAGCTAGGATTACAGGTGCGTGCCACCATGCCCAGCTAATTTTTGTATTTTTAGTGGAGATGAGGTTTCACCATGTTGGCCAGCCTGGTCTCAGACTGGTTGGTCTCAAATTCCTGACCTCATGATCCACCTGCCTTGGCCTCCCAAAGTGCTGGGATTATAGGGGTGAGCCACCACGCCCATCACATTTAAAATTTTCTCTTTTAGTGATTTTGAAATATACATTATTATTAACTGTAGTCAACTTGCAGTTTAGTGGATCACTGGAACTTATTCCTGCCAACTAACCAACTTTGTACCCATTGACCAGTGTCTCCTCTTTACCCCAGCCTCTGGTAACCACCATTCTGCTTTCTGCTTCTGTGAGTTCAACTTTTTCAGATTCCACACATAGGCGAGATCATACAGTATTTGTCTTTCTGTGCCTGGCTTATTTCATTTAACATTTAACATTTTCATTTAACATAATGTCCTCTAGGTTCATCTACATTGCCACAAATGACAGAATTTCCCAAAAAACACAATTCTTATGTAAATGACTGGCTCATGTCAAAAAATGTTTATTTAACTCATTAGCGAGGAATGGTAACAGGATGGCAAAGCTTGTTTAAAGAGGCATAAGGAAGGCCAGGTACAGTGGCTCACACCTGTAATCTCAGTACTTTGGGAGGCTGAGGCAGGAGGATCACTTGAGCCCACAAGTTAAACACCAGCATGGGCAATATAGTGAGACCCTGTGTCTACAAAAAATAATTAAAAAAAGAAAAAGCCAGGTGTGGTGGTACGCACCTGTGGTCCCAGCTAAGGAGGCTGAGGTGGGAGGATCACTTGAGCCTGAGAGGTCAAGCCTGCAGTGAGCCACGACCTCACCACTGCACTCCAGCCTGGGCGACACAGCAAGACCCTGTCTCAAAAAAAAAAAAAAAAAAAAAAAAAAAAAGAGGGATAAAGAAACTTTATATATATATATTATGTACATATATATATGTATATATGTGTGTGTGTGTGTATATATATAAAGTTAGTGGGACATATGTATATATGATATATGGTGTATCAGTCAGTGGGGAAAAGAAATGTTGGAATAAGGTTTCTAAGTTGGAATCAAAGCTGCCCAATAACTTGTCGGGAAATAAAATCAAAGCCTTTGAGGTTATCTTTTCTGAGGGGAGAAATGTTTTGCATCTCTACCAGACAGAACTCAATTTGTATCTTACCACTTTTCTACAAGTTGCCATCCACTTTTGCAGAGTCTGAGCTCTAAGCAAGAGAAACAATGAGAATTGCCATCCCCTAGACTCAGACACCCCTGTGGCAGGCTCACTAGTGTCTAGTGTGCCTTATTTCTCAGAGCTTGATCATACATCTTATTGCTTCTGTCCTGGACCCACCACCACCTCTCTTCAGAAATCTTAATAGCTTCTCTTCAGTCTGATTCTGGCCTGGGACCATTCATCCCGCCCTGATATCCTTATGCATCTCTGTTGTGATCAAACATGTTTATTTCTAGCTTGTAAGTTTGTGTATTATCTGTAGGATGTTCACTTATAGACGGTGTACTTTCTGAAGGTCACTCCATTTCCCTGATGCCCAGATTCTTGGAGAACAGTCCTATCGTCCTCCTCCTGCACTGTTGTTCTGCCATATGACTTGTCAGGCAGGGGTATAGTAAAGATTAAATTGAAGGCTGGGCGCAGTGACTCACGCCTGTAATCCCAGCATTTTGGGAGGCTGAGGCGGGTGGATCACTTGAGGTCAGGAGTTGGAGACCAGCCTGACCAACATGGAGAAACCCCGTCTCTACTAAAAATACAAAATTAGCCAGGCATGGTGGTGCAGGCCTGTAATCCCAGCTACTCAGGAAGCAGAGGTAGTCAGGAAGCGGAGGCAGGAGAATTGCTTGAACCCGGGAGGCAGAGGTTGTGGTAAGCTGAGATCACACCACTGGACTCCAGTCTGGGCAAAAAGATTAAATTGGTAACACTCTAGCCCAGGGCATGTCTCTTTGTCTCTCTCAGACGGGGTACTTCCTTGTCCCAGGCTCTTCATAATGTCAGGCATCAGCAGTCTCTACAGTGGGGAAAGAAAATCAAGACAGTTAGCATTCAGTGCAGTGGGAGTTTGGTTAGTAGCAACTTGTCATCCTTCCTGAATGATGCCAGTGTGCCTGGCCCTCAGCCCCACAGGCCCCAAGGGCGGGTGGAGGGTGTGCCACCCACCCAGAGCTGAGGAGGCCCACATGGGCCTGAGAGGAACGGAGGTCAATCTGTTGCAGAGGGAATTGGAAAAAGGGTAAAAGCTGGAGACGGGCCAGGCCAGAGCCAAGCTGGGAGCTAGAACACAGAGGCTGAGTCAAGAGGGGTGCTGTTAGCAGGCAGCAGGCAGGCCTGAGCAAAGACACCCACAACACAGACTCCGCCGCAGCCGGCCAGCTTGATGGTGGCTGGGGCAAGTGCAAAGGACCAGCAGTGGAGCTGGCAATAACTAGGGGACCAGCTGCTTACTTGCGGCTTGGTTTATCTCCTGGAGAATTTGGAGAATGATCTAGGTCTTTTGTTTTTGTTACTACGTGAACCAATAGATGTGTGAAGGTGCTCTGGGATGAATGAGAAAGGCAGCACCTAAATCTGCCACAGATCTTAAAAACTGTGCGACTTTTTTGGTTGGGACTCAGCTCCCCAAGGGCCAGGGTAGCCCCTGGCTTGCTTACACTTACGGCCAAAATCCCAGCTACTGATTCTCTCATTGTTGAGCCCTCATTTTTTCCAGCTCTTGGTGCCACATTGTTGCCAGAATGCAGCAGGAGGTGGCATTTGGAGCAGCTGTTCCTTTCTCTCCTCAGCTAAGGAGACTCCCCAGACAGGAGGGCAGCAGCTGCTTTCTGACCCAATTCCTCTGCAAACCCCTGAGTTTCTAATGGTATAAACTGAGATTGTTCTTCTTGGGCTGCAAGCTTCCAGTTTGGAAGACTGTATTCTATTTCGTTTTCTTCCAGCGCCATAGATAGTGTAGGATTGTCCTCAAAACTGACATTACTTAAATTGTCAGAGTTAAAGGAATGGGGCTACCCCAGTGGTATCTGTCACGAGTAAACCAAAATGCCTGGTGATTTACAGGAAAACTATCTCTGAGAAGTAGGTGTCAGTTTGGTCCTTAAGGCCATTGGGACAAGGGAGTGAGCCATAGGGAGCTGTCAGAGCTTGAGGACTCCTTCTGGGATGGCTGTCACTTGCCATGACTTGCTCCAGAGAGCAGATGCAATTGCCCTTCAAAGCCAAGTGGGGCGAGTTGGCTCTGCAGCTAAAGCCTTTCACATGTGTCAAAATCGAAAACATAAGTATCGGGTTTCTGATCTTGGCCTTCAGGATGTTGTTCAAACATGTCGGTAGACTTGCTTAGAAATATAAAACAAGGCTGAACATGAATCACGGTGAACCCACCCGGCCTCCTGTGAAAGCTTCGGTTCTCAGGAGGGTTCGAAGCAATTGCAGCACATGCTGACAAATAGTTAAAATTGAACTGAGCTTTGTAGAACTATATCCTAGCCCTGAGTGTTATGTTCTAAGAAGCTCATTGGCTCTTTTAGAACAGAAAAACCTTGCAACTGTTTTCATAGTCCAGGTTCCCCAGAGGCATCCTCTAGTCAGCACAAAAGACAGACCCTACGAGAAAAATTTTGCTTCACATGAGCTAGGGTAGAATGCAAAGCCAACTGACAGGATGGTGAGCCGTAGGAGCATGGAGCAGGACTTTATGCAGATGTTCTTGGAAAGCCACAAAGAGCTCTGATGAGAAGAAACCCAGCGGATATGATTAATTATTCATCTTTAGTTGGTTGGGCAGTTGGAAATGAATAAAGGCTGCCTGACTAGCTAGGAGATTACATGTCCAAAAAAAAAAAATCATGATTTGGTGGAAAGAACACAGCAAATGAGGTCAGATAGTCTAGTCTTGAATCCTGGTGCTTCTGCATTCTAGCTGGACAAGTCAGTCCATCAACTTTTTCAAGGTTCAGTATCCTCATTCATGGAAAGGCAATGAATTTGCTGCACAGAGGTGTTGGAAGATCAAAAGCAATCATATGTAAGAAAGTAACTGGATAAGAGATTCATTTCCAGGGGTAGGGAGAAGTATGAACTTACACCTCAGAATCCTTAGAATTATTTTTGCACAGGAAATAAATCCAAGGTAACCACTATCAAACTCCAGGTAAACAGGGCTGTATGGCACAATTCATTGTTACTGGTTTCAGAACAGCCCCCCGTGCTCCCTATTTTTGTTAATTATTGATTTCTAGAATCTTTTATGTAGTTTTAAAATAATTTTATTTTTGTTAATTTGCCATTACTAGGCTATTTCCAGGAGAACCATAGAGCTGGCTATTAAAATTCAGTATCCTTTAACCTTGGGAGATGTCCCTGGAGAAACAGATTACTTTTAGATTTAAACTATTTATTAGCCTCTCATCCTGAAGAGTTTTCCATCAACTCTTCAACTCTGAGGCTCAGAAAAACCAAGGCTCTCTGCCAATAACTGTGACCTTGAAGTTAATGAGCTACTCTGCTAACTGACTGTGGTTGGCACTCATCTCTAATGCTTTGGTTAGTGTACTACCATTGGTTGGTGTTGGTAGTTTTGGGTGCCACTCTTCCTCGTGCCCCTTGTGGGTTCTGGCCTGTGGTGCAAACACCCAGAATCACAGGCCAATAGAGTCATGATGAACTTCACTATTATTCCAGTCCCACACCAAGTGTTTCCTCAAATGCAAGGATTCTGGTTTACTATGTTGGAAAACATGCCTCAGATCTAAGACCAAAGTGAGTTTCCTCGCTCCCATTTAAAGCTTAAGATTTAGCACCCTCACATGTGGGTGCATCTCAAGGATATGGCTAGGCCTGCAGAGCAGAAGCTGATGCACTTTACCAACCAGCCATAGGCACAGAGTCTGCAGGACTGCACCCCTGAACCTAGTTGCAAGTGGAACGGAGATAGCAAGGAGGATGCCCCACCCTCTAGGAATGGTGGTGACGGTCCCTGCCCCAGGTGTGTTGCTTGCCATGGGGAGAAAACATGGCTAAGAACAAAGACAGAAAAGGGGCAAAAGGGCAAGAGATCCCACAGATAAAGTCAGAGTGGGACATAAGCAGGAACCTCGGGCAAAGAGATTTCACCCAGTAGTAAACAGGGTCCGAAGAATGTCAGTCTATTACCAATCCTAATAACTACTAGCCTCCTTCTCATGTTTTCCCTTCCCCCACTATTCCTCCTCTTCATCCCTTTGAGAAAGCAGCGTGGAGATAGAAGGAAAAGGACTAGAATAGGCCAGGTGCGGTGGCTCACGCCTGTAATCCCAGCAATTTAGGAGGTCCTGGCAGGAGGTCAGGAGGTCATTTGAGGACAGGAGTTCAAGACCAGCCTGGCCAACATGGCGAAACCCTGTCTCTGCTAAAACTATAAAAATTAGCCAGGCAGGAGTGGCATGCGCCTGTAATCCCAGCTACTCGGGAGACTGAATCAGGAGACATCGCTTGAGCCTGGGAGGTGGAGGTTGTAGTGAGCCGAGATCGCGCCACTGCATTCCAGTCTGGGTGACAGAGTAAGACCCTGTCTCAAAAAAAGAACAAGAAAAAAAAAGGACTAGAATAGAATATAAATCAACAATATTTCCTCCAGTGAAGGCTCCTTGGAGGAATGGCTGATTCCAGATCGGAGATAGGAACTATTCATGGTGAGTCATATTTTGTGCCGGAAAGTAAAGAAGTGACCAAAACCAGTGGATCCTATCAAAAGGACGCAGGAGTCAACATGAAAGACTTCCTGTGGCCAAAGATGAGAACATTTGAGCATCCAAAAGAATAATGATGCAACTCATTGAAATGCATTGAATAGGCCAGGCGCAGTGGCTCACGCCTATAATTCCAGCACTTTTGGAAGGCCAAGGTGTGCAGATCACTTGAGATCAGGAGTTCAAGACCAGTCTGGCCAACATGGCAAAACCCCATCTCTACTAAAAATATAAAAATTAGCCGGGCGTCGGGGCAGGCACCTGTAATCCCAGCTACTCAGGAGGCCGAGGCACGAGAATTGCTTGAACCTGGGAGATGGAGGTTTCAGTGAACCAAGATCATGCCACTGCACTCCAGCCTGGCCGACAGAGTGAGACTCAGTATCAAAACAAAAACAAACAAAAAATGCATTGAATATATCAAAATTTATAGGTTCATATTGATCCCATCCCCCGCTTCCCCACACACAAATTCTCATTGGGCCACCATTCAAAGTATTTAGTGAACAAATTCCCTGTTCTGAAATTGAAAGGAAAGAATTAGTATTCATTCATTCTGCCCTTCTTGTAAAAGATGTACTTCAGAGTAACAAGGCAGCACTAATTGATGAAAGAGAATTCTCCTTTATAAAATCATTTTAGCTAATAAATAGAGAAGATATTAATAGGATTAGAAAAAGATTATCGCTTTACAACCCCTAATGAAATTTTGATTCAGATAGTGATCAATAAATAAAATCATTAGATTAAAGATTGATGAGAACCCTTACAATAGCGGAATGAGGCTGTCATCACCTGAACCCACCCAAAGTAGGACAACTAGACATGATGTGATAGGAAGCACTGTGCCACCTGTGAATTGTTCCTGCCCCCACCCCCACTACAAAGCTAACCTTGACTGAAATCAAGCATTTAGCGTTAACTTCCATTCAGAGAAATGTGGGAGACAGAGGAACATGCTACAGAGCAAATGACACAGTGTCAGCAATAGATCAGCAGCACAAGGGGAAGGACGAGAACCCGCCATGGGTAAGAGGAGAATTAACAGACTTAACACAGATGTAGTGTGTGAACTTTGTTGGAATTCTGACTTAAGCAAGCCAACTTAAAAAAATTTTTTTGAGGCCGGGCACAGTGGCTCACACCTGTAACCCTAGCACTTTGGGAGGCCAAAGCAGGCAGATCACTTGAGCTCAGGAGTTCAAGACTAGCCTGGTCAACATGGCGAAACCCTGTCTCTACTAAAAACAGAAAAATTAGCTAGGTGTGGTGGCGCATGCCTGTAACCCCAGATACTCAGGAGGCTGAGACAGGAGAAGTGCTTGAACCCGGGAGGCAGTGAGCCAAGTTGCAGTAAGCTGAGGTCACGCCACTGCACTCCTGCCTGGGTGACAAAGTGAGACCCTGTCTCAAAAAAGTAAAAATAAAATGAAAAAATCATTTTTGAGACAATTGGGGAAATTATAGTGGCTATCAGGTAAGAAGAGTTGCTGCTGCCAGTAAATTGATGATGTGGAGGTTATGAAAGAAAGTGATCATATTTTTTGGAGGTGTATACTGAAGTATGTAGGAGTGAAATGACATGCAGACTGGTGTTTGCTTGAAAACACTCCCCCGAAGAAGAGAAGGATAGCTGAAGGAAACATGGCAAACTCTTGATGGTTGTTGGATCTGAGTGGTGAATAGATGGGTGTTCCAACCTCTCTAGAATATGTATGAAATTTTCACTAAGAATGTTTTCAGAAATCTCCTATCTTGCCTAAGGCAAAAACATAATTGTGGAGCAGCCTAAATATTCCTCTCTGCAATGAGTATTTATTAAGCAACTGTGTGCTAAGCAAGGAGAGACTGTGCCATGGCAAGATCTAAGCTTTGCCATCAGAAGCCTTGATTTGAGCCGATTCACTGTTGCCATCAGTTTGATCCTGGGCAAGTTGCTATTTCTCTTTGAACTTTCATTTCCCTGTCTGTATATGATCTGCTCCACAAACTGGTAGAGACAGTAATATCTCTTTGCTTTCTAAACTGCTCACTCAACTCCCACAGGCCTTACTAGCAAGAAGTCTAGCATCCCCTGTTGGAGGACCTTCCCCCTCTCTTCTTCACTGTCTGGGAATCTGGGTCTCCTCAGCCCACAGGTAGGCAGGCCTGGCCCTGGTACCAGAAGTGCCCTCCCTCTCATGGCCACACAGTGTCAACTTTGGAGCTTTGTCCTGCCTAGCTACTCTGTCACGGGACAGCTTTGCTGATTCCCAGCATGGCCTTGGGTGAGGGGTGAAGGGATGGCTGGAACCCCAGAATTAAATCTCTCTTAGTTCACACTCTCTTTCTCTGCAATGACTTATAAAGGGACAGGACATCATGACTGATCCTCAGCCTCATAAATTGCAGGACAAGCCCTTTCTATCTGACAAAATACTAACCCCACTATGTGGCAGGTGCTGCCTTAGGGGCTTGAGATACATCCATGGGCAAAAAGGACCCCTACCGCCCTCAAGGAGCTGGGGAGTGGGGATCTGCCCCAAACCCGAGCCCAGGCCACCAGCAAAGTCTTCCCCTCTCCCCCTGGTGAGTATTGCTTTGGAAGGTAGGGGTGCTCTCAACCACACGGTGTGAACCTAACCTACTTCTCCCCAAGCATCACCAGTGAGCATGTTAGATGAGCGATGGGTGGTGGGGCCAGTGCAGGGGGTGCTGGGTGTTACTAGGCTACACACACACACACACACACACACAACCCCGCACACCCTTTATGTAGTAAAGTAGGGCTCTATCCTTGTATAACTTAGTGCAGACTGAGAAACCTTTATATCTGTCACCTCTTAAAATGAAGACTCTTACCCATCTTACAGAATCATTATGAGGATTAAATCAGATTTCTTCACTGGGCTGTGCTCATAAAGGTTGTGTTTTGCTCAGTGCTCTACTTTTTTTTTTCACTCTATCCTGTGAAATATATTCTCAGTCCCTAAAACAGTCCCTGAGGCATAGTAGTGTCCAGTATGTGCACACATACACACACACACACACACTCACATGCACACACAGTGATGGAATGAGCCTGCGAAGAGGGTCATCTCAGGAAACATTAGCTCTGCAGATTCTCAGTCGGTCCAGGGTGGGTCTGAGACTGCATTTCCACTGGCTCCTGAGGGTGGCTCCTGTCCAGGAGGACACTGAAAGTGATGAGGCCGAGAGGTGCATGTTGAGTGGCAGGAGAGTGGAACCATTAGGCACTTGGTGTCTGGAGTCTGTCAGATATGTCCCCACCATTCTTACCTTTGTGGCCTTGGGTGGGTTACATAACCCCAGTGAAATTGAATTTCCTCACCTCTAATATGGCAATAACCACTAGGACTGCCTGGTGAATAGTATTGACCCAATCAGCTTGATATTTTAGCTCTCTGTCCAGTAAAATAAAACCCCACACACTGACCACTTTTGTATTGCCTTCAGAATGCCATAGCCCTCTGAAGTAAAATCACTGGGTAGAAACAAAGATCCTTGCTTTAAGAGTTTTAACCTTCACATTTGCCCCGTATAGCTCTGATTTTGTTTTTTTTTGTTTTTTACTATTTTACAATAATATTTTCATGCTTTAGCTGGATAAAAACAAATATATATATTATATATATGTGTGTATATATATATAATTACAGTAGAAAATTAAGCCTGACCATTGCTTGAAGTCTTTGTGGAGGGCATCTGGCACAACTCAATAAAACCCGTGGCCCCCTCAAAGCGTTAACTGAGCATCAAGTGCTGAGTGTGCTGCTGGGCACAATGCCCAGCACAGTGAGAGCTTGGGGACTGCTGCATATTCATGTGTGTGCCTCTTCCTCTTGTTCACTGCTGTTTCTGGCACCCCATGCTGTGCTTACAATATGGTAGGAGCTCAATAAATATTTGATGAATATACAAATGATTAGTTATTTTAGCCTCAGATGAACACTCACAGGTGGTCAGGTGGAGGAGTGAGGGCTGGTGGAGGAGTGAGGCTTTGGCCAGCTGTAGTTGGCCTCAGGAGCAGAGAGACCCGGGGCGGCAGGGGGCCCGCAGCACTCAGGGTAGATGCCTTCAGTTACCAAATCAAACCCTAGACAAATGCTGAGGGAGTGAGTTAAGCCAAGGCACAGAGCAAGGGTGTTGTCATAGAAACACATTCAGGTCTTTTACATAGTGTTCTGTGATGGTGCTCATTGGGGGTTCCAGAGCAAATAAAAGGATGAACTTCATGGTACTTGCCCAAAGAGAGGATACGCCAAGCACTGTGCTTAGCAGAGCACCAGGCAGGAGTGGGGAGGAAGGAAAGGCCTTTGGCTTATTCCCTGACATCTCAGCAGTTGTAAAGGGCTGCTGCGGGCAGCTCCTCTGACCAGGGGTTGCCCCAGGAAAATAGTAGAAGTCAACATGCCCTGGGGAAGTTCTCTCCTGTATCCCCCTGATGACGACTGCAAAGGAGGAAGGGAGGACCCAGACATTCCATTTCTCCTCATTTGTCAGTTCTGGTTGGGACTTCATAAAGTCCAAGGATATTCTTGGAGTGGGAAAAAATGCTGCAGGATTCGTGCGGGGAGCTGACTGATGCTGATATTACAAATCCATGATGTGACTAAAAGTCGTGTGAAAAGATTGATCATCAAGAAGTTGCAGAAGGAAAAGTCTCCAGCCCAGCTAAATGTTCCCATCCCACTTTCTCTGTCTTCAGGTGACCTTGTACAAGGACTCTGACATGGAGGACTTTGGGTTCAGTGTAGCAGATGGCTTGCTGGAGAAAGGAGTGTATGTCAAAAATATTCGCCCAGCTGGGCCAGGAGATCTTGGTGGCTTAAAGCCATATGACAGGCTCTTACAGGTAAGACCTCACGTGGAATTTTAATTCCTTGCAAGTAATTTGTCACTAGGAGTTTCCTCTACATCCTCCTGCATATTTGGGGCCCTTTGCTCTTTTCCCTTTCAGCCTTTGTCATCCAGATTATGGAATCAGTAGAAGCAAACAGCTGAATAAAGAATTTTCAGCACTGGTAAATTCTAACCCAGCCCCCAAAGTTCTGTGGTTTCTTATCAGTTTTTTTCAGCACTGAGCTCAGAGCCATCTTTCCCAGTCTCACGCTCATTTCTCAGACCCCACCCAACCACTGGTCACCTCCCACCATCACACAGTAGTCCCGTAAATTTGACGTAGTTATCCGACTCCAGGCACCCAGTCTAGTCCTTCCTACCACTCGTCTTCTACATGACCTACAAGGCCTCAGGGATTTGGCCTCTCCTTACCTTGCCAGCATCTTGTCTTACCTCTTCATTCATTCATTCATTCATTCATTCATTCATTCATTCATTTATGAGACAGAGTCTCGCTCTGTCACTGGAGTGGAGTGGCATGATCTCAGTTCACTGCAACTGCCACCTCCCAGGTTCAAGACATCCTCCTGCCTCAGCCTCCCAAGTAGCTGGGATTACAGGTGCCTTCCACCACACGCAGCAAGAATGCAATTTGCTAACTAATTAGAGGGTTGATGACGGACCTTTTGAGGTTGATGGAAAGTTACAATCTTTTTTCCTTTTTTTTTTTTTTTTTGAGACAGAGTCTCACTCTGTCTCTCAGGCTGGAGTGCAGTGGCACGATCTCAGCTCACTGCAACCTCCACCTCCTGCATTCAAGTGATTCTCCTGCCTCAGCCTCCCAAGTAGCTAGGATTACAGGTGCATGCCACCATGCATGGCTAATTTTTGTATTTTTAGTAGAGACCGTGTTTCACCAGGTTGGCCAGGCTGGTCTCACACTCCTGACCTCAAGTGATCCACCCTCCTCGGCCTCCCAAAGTGCTGGGATTTTAGATGTGAGCCACTGTGCCCAACCTCTTCATTTACTCTCTAGCTTCAGCTGGATTTGTTTCAGGAATGGTGTATGCTGCCACCTCCTGGCCTTTGCACCTGCTGTGCCCTGAGCTTGTGGCACTTCTCTGCTAAACATGCACAGGTTCTTTCCCTGCTCCTTCCTTGACTTCAGGTACCTGCTCACATGCTGCCACTTAAACCTCTCTGTTTAAAAGGGCCCTTCCTGCCTCTCCATTCTTCACAGTGCCTCATTGGTTCGCAGTACAGCCAGAGATGATGCTAGTTATTTGCTTAGTCTGTGTTGCCCACTAGAATGTAACTCCATGAAGGTTGCGATTTTACTTTCCACTCTATTCTCAGTTCCAAGAACAATGCTGTCACATAACAGTGCTCAGTACTGTGCAGCAGAATAGAAGCGCATTGGCTCTGAGCCTTATACACGCTTCCCTTTCTCTGAATGCTCTTCTAATCCCTAGGCCTTACCTGCCTCACTCCGACTCAACTTTTTGGTCTCACATAGATCAGCGATTCCCATCCTTGATTGAAAAAATGAAATCACCTAGAGAATGTATCCCAATGTTCAGATCAAATGGCAGACCAATTAAACCAGTGACTTTAGGAGAGAGATACAGCATCGGTGTGTTTTTACACCTCCCCCAGTGATTCCAACGAGCAGCCAAATTGACAATCACTCGTTTAGAGGACTTCCCTTCAAAGCCCAACTTCACCAGACATCACCCAACCTCCTTTACCTCACGTCTGGACTAGGGGTCCCTCCTATACAGAATAGCAGCTTTTTCTTTTGGTAGAATTTACATTATTAAAACTGCCTGTTTGGAGGTTGCAGTGAGCTGAGATCACGCCACTGCACTCCAGCCTGGGCGCAGAGTGAGTCTCAAAAAAAACAAAAACAAAAACAAACAAAAACACCTTCCTGTTTCCTTGCATATACTCCCCAGCAGATTGTAAACTTTTTGAGAACAGGATAGTATCTTATTCTCTCATTTACCGTTATATGGTGTTTGATATCTCAGTATCTCTCTCAATATCTGAAACCAAAAAGCTGAACCTTGCTTACTTAATATAGTAACATTGTGGTCAGGTAGAGTTTTATTTAGGAAAGCAGATTTCTGAGCTTATGTGCAGTTTTTGGGAAGGGCATTTTGCAGGAAAATGGAGCAGCTTGAAGTCAGTCTTAGCAGTGTACTCACCTGGAAACAGTCTGTCACCAAACAGCTAACTTTCAAAGCAGGAGGCTGCCACGGATTGGTTAGCTTTCAGAGATGTGTTCACTGAAGCATGTTGTCACTGATCAATTTGATAGTTCTGGAACAATTCTGGTGATGATTTTTACTATGGCAACAGAACAATTAGTCTTATCCTAGGAGTTTGGGGACACTTTGTTTTCCATAGACATGCTAATATTTGCTGAATGAATAACTATGGATAAGTTACTTACCCTCTATATGAGTGTCTTCCTAATCCATAAATTAGAGCTAGGCGTACTCTCATGGAAGCTGAGGCTGTAAAAGTAGACTACATTCAGATTATAAAGGACCTTGAATGTGATGCTAAAGCTCTTGAACTTTATGCTGAAGGCATATTAATTTCTTAAGCAGGATAATGATATAATTGGTAACATAGAAAGGCAAGACAATATTATTGTGGGTGTATCGGGGATGGGTTAGGGAAGGGAAGATCACAGGCAAGGAGACCAGGTAGGGGTAGGTAAGATAAGACACCTGTTTCAGAACTAATGAGTCTTTAATATTTTCAGCACATCGTGATAGAGCAGTCTGGGAAGCATTTGGTGGTTTGGATCTGTTGGTGAGGAGAGATGATAGAGCCAGAGTTAAAGATTTAGGATACTGAATCTTTAGTGGGGTTTAGGACAAGTTGCCCTTGGTGGCTTTATAACAAAGAAGAGAAGAGAACCCAGGATGTATTCTAACAATAACAAAATGTATGTATGTATGTATGTATTTGAGACAGAGATTCTCTCTCGTCACCTAGGCTGGAGTGCAATGGCGTGATCTTGGCTCACTGCAACCTGTGCCTTCCAGGTTCAAGCAATTCTCCTTCCTCAGCCAGCTCCCGAGTAGCTGGGATTACAGGCACCCACCACAATGCCTGGCTAATTTTGTATTTTTAGTAGAGATGGAGTTTCACCATTTTGGGCAGGCTGGTCTCAAACTCCTGACCTCAGGGGATCTGCCCGCCTCAGCCTCCCAAAGTACCGGGATTACAGGCATGAGCCACCGTGCCTGGCCACAATAACCAAATGTAAAGGACAGGAAGAAATAAAGGCAGGAAAGGACTGAAAGCAAGCAGTTAAAATGGTAAAAGGATCAAAACAAAGTGGGGTTGTAGAATCAAGGAAGGAGAGTTTTAAGGGTGAGGAGCTGTCAGGAGTGGCAAATGCTAAACACCAAGGAGGATGTGAACTCCAGAACATTCCTGGATTTGACAAGTGGGGTCATTTGCCAGAATGACCATGTGTCGGGGGGACCTGAAAAAACTGAGGAGAGAATGGGAGGTCAAGGAGTAGAACCGGCATGTGGGTGATTGTAAAAACTTTTGTTGGTGAAGAAGCAGAAATGGAAGAAGATGGGTGCATGTATAAGCTGAAGAGGGAATAAGCTCATTCTTTAAAAAAAAAAAATTCTTATTCTTAGTAGAGACAGGGTCTCACTATGTTGCCCAGGCTGGTCTCAAACTCCTGGCATCAAGCGATCCTCCCATCTTGGTCTCCTCAAGTGCTGTGATGACAGGTGTGAGCCACTGCACCTGGTGGAGCTCACTTGTAAGAGAGGTAGTTCAGCATCGTGATTCAGAGCACAGGCTTTGAGATCAGCCAGTTGGCCTGGGATTACATCCTATGACCCTTACCAACTACTGATCTAAGGCAAAGCTCTTAACCTCTCTGTGTCTTGCTTTTCTCATCTGTAAATTAGGGATAATATTCAGCACTTGGAGCACCCCCACTGTGGGTGGGGCCACCTGCTTGGCATGAGGATAGGTAGGATGTGTATGTCTTCCTTGCCCTTGAGAGTCTTACAATTTACTGGTAGACAATGGCAAGGGAGCCAGTAGCCATGTCACAGCATAGTCAGAGCAAGGATAGACCTCATGGTGCTCATTTTAGCACCTTCATGACTTCAAACAACTTGTTGCACCTGAAATGTTCCTCTGGGTTTTGGGAATTATGGTTACAATGACAATTCAAAATGGCTCTTCTTGACCTTTCAGGTGAACCATGTCCGAACCAGAGACTTTGACTGCTGCCTTGTTGTGCCCCTCATAGCAGAATCCGGGAATAAGCTGGACCTGGTTATTAGTAGAAACCCACTGGCTTCACAGAAGTCTGTAGACCAACAGAGTCTACCAGGAGATTGGAGTGAACAGAACAGTGCTTTTTTCCAGCAGCCTAGCCACGGTGGTAATTTGGAGACACGAGAACCCACTAATACATTATAGCAACGCTTTTTATAAAGCAGGACAAAAGACAATATCTACATGGTGCTAAAAATCCCTTTAAGATTTCTGTGACATTTGAAGCACAGATAATCACGTGGCATTAACTGCAAGCACAGGGGTCTTTTAAATCTCTCTCATGGCTCATGTTCACTTCCCTTTTCAAGTTGAAGAGGTTTCTTTTTTGGTGACCACTATGGTACATGGTGGGCAATGCCCTGCCAGGCCCAATGGTAGAGAAAAATAGGCCGTCTCCCCAACTCTACAATTAACATCAGAGGAAATTTTTTACAAGTTCATCTTACTATCACTTTTTAAAAAGAGAAACATCTGTTTGAAAATATTCTCTGTGATAATTTCCTTAATTCACTTTGAAATCAGTTTCTTACTATGAAGTCATTAATGTAAGAACTTGACCAACAAGGCTTTTCTTCTCATAGGCTGGCTCTACTAGGGGAACTAGTGTTTGGTAAACTGCTGGGACTGCCACAATGGGAGGGGTACAGGTATAAAATTAAGTTATCTTAAAATGTTTCAGCAATGATGCACGTAGGAGACCATAATAGGTGGTGGTAAATGTTTTGCCCAAGTATAGGAATGATTTTAACTAAGATGTATGCTATTCCCTATGCAACAAATTATCAAACAGGATATGTCTTGTGACCTGTTTTTTTTTTTAAGGACACATTTTTAATAGCTGAAAATCTCTGATAATGAATTAGAGGGTGTAGTAAACACGAGAATTAGTTATATTATCTTATTTTTAAAATTCAAGACTAAGAACTTAAGAAAGAATGAAGAGTCTATTAAAATGAGGTTCATCTTAATGATAGGCAAACCAAACTCATACTGCTTGACATGTTTTGAAAACTGGTAATATTGAGGGTGTACAGCACATGTACTTAAAAATGACACTGGGCTATCTTTTGTTCTGAGCCATGCCACTTACCGAAATTGTAAATACATTTTTCACAAATGCATTGCCAATTATTACCATCCCTCAAAGCAATAAATTGTGACAGTTGCTTTAAATGTTTGTCAGCAACTGTTTTCATTTGTTCAGATATTTTGAATAGCTACACTAATAACTGTTATTTGGTGAATATAAAAAACTAGATCTGTATATTGATGGTAGACTCTCCATATTGAAATAATTATTTTCCAAACGTTCATTTTGGTCAATAATTCAAACTACCACTTAGGCAAAGCATTTGAACACTGTGTCCTTTGTTTAAGGAAATAAAAATCACCTTTCTTTTTGTGCAAAAAAAAATATTATTTCAATCACATTTCAGAACCGCCAGGGCAAGAAAGTATAAAGCAGAATCATGTTAAGAAAAAAGAAAAAAAGATCATGAGTCACTTAAATATGTATTTTTATTTGTAACAAACAAGTATTAAACTGTAAAGTATTTTTGTACAAATTTAATACTTTAATAGCATGGTATTTATCGTCTATGTATGGTTTTGGGGAATTCAAAATTGTTCAAATATTTGTATGGAAAAAATAAAACCCTCTACCAAATGGAATAAACCGTGATTTTAAAAAGCCAAATAAAGAGGACATGCATTATTGGTGTTTTGAATATATTTCAGTGTTCTAGCCTGAGTCCTACACAATTTGTTTTGTTTTGTTTTGAGATGGATTTTCACTCTGTTGCCCAGGCTGGAGTGCAGTGGCACAATTTCAGCTCACTGCAACCCCTGCCTCCTGGGCTCAAGTGATCCTCCTACCTCAGCTTCCCAAGTAGCTGGGATTACAGGTGCCCACCACCACACCTGGCTACTTTTTGTATTTTTAGTAGACATGGGGTTTCACCACATTGGCCAGGCTGGTCTCAAACTCCTGACCTAAAGTGATCCACCTGCCTTGGCCTCCCAAAGTGTTGGGATTACAGGCGTGAGCCACCACATCTGGCCACAATGTTTATTTTTGTATAATTTTCTAAAGGTGAAAGGTTTTCCTATCAACCTGAGAAGCACCACTAAAGAGTAGGAACCTGGGCATTGAAATTGAGTCCAGGTTTCATTTCAGGCTCCAGGCTCTTGTATGACATTTACTCACCATGAATCAGTGTCTCTACCTGAAACTGAAGGTCATGTCTGTACCACAGGATCATTCGGAAGATGAGGAGTGAAATATATGAGAATGGGCTAAAAACACACACAGAAATACCTCCAAAACCAATGGTACATTTACTGTAGGTGACAAGTATTGATCAAGTATCACAACATCCACCTCAGAGAAAATTACATGTATTCTATGAGATATATTTACATAAACTGTTAAAATGTACAAACTTTAATTATGCTACCTTTAAAAATTCACATTCATTTTTATACAGTTGCATTCAGTGTGCCCAGGTTACATTCTGAAAGGCAGAGTATTTTCTAGCAGGAGAGTCTTATGACCCAACTGACAATCTGTTATTGCAAAAATCTAAGCAACTGTTCAAATTTGTATTGCACTCGCCTCACTTCTGCATCAAGAGTGATGCTGAAGCCAATGAAATGTGTAGTTAGAAGAGGCTTTGTGAATAAATGCAAATGAGAAACTATATTTCATGTGAAAGATATTTCAGTTGTAACCAAAACTAAAATGAATCAACAATAGAAAATAGCTGTTAAAAACAAAAAAGCTCTCATGATTTCAGGTAGCACTTTTCAAATATAGTGACCAGGCCAAAGGAAGAGCTAGGGTCAGCCAGTAAGTTCTGAGCACCCCGAGTCCTCTTAAAAAGGGCAGTGACAAACTATGAAATAAAAGGGTTTGGGGCTATGCCACCGGAAGACTGGCAGAAGAAACTGGAGATAAGTAGCCAGATGGGGCAGAAGAGACAAGTCTGAAATATATGAGACTCAGGACTTACGAGCAGAGGTTCCAATGAGGTAGATTTCAGCTTAATATAAGGAAGTAATTTCCAACACTAGTGTTGCAAAGTGGTTTTCACCAAGCAGTAAAGACCTTTAGCATTGGAAATGTGTGTTCTACTGGTGACTGATGGGTGTTCAGCAAATAGTAAGCTGGGGTAGATGACCCTTGCAATTTTCACATGCTGGGATGAAACATTATTTGCTTCCAATTTACATTTTAAAAAGGATACTAGAAGTATCCTCTTTCACTCAAATATTTTTTTTTCATGACCGGTAATGTGCTGGCACCATAACAAGGTTTGAGGGAGGCACATCTCACACGTGTGTGTGAACACCAACGCATCAGGCTTAGGAACTACAAAAGGATCTTAATGAAATCTGAGAGAATTTTGAATCAGGTCAGTTATTTGTATTTTAGCCAATAGTACATTTATAATATAAGAACTACTGCTTTGGAATATTCAGTTACATAGTATTAGTTTCATTGTGTTTTTATGGAAAAAAGGTATTTTCAAGTTCTTCTTGACAATGTGAAGCTTTACCTGAGTCCTATACCCTGAAATATAGCCAGAGTTAAAGAAATTTTATTTCTATAAGGTTGTAGTAACGCCCCTGCCCATCGCCTGCATATTCCAGGAACTGGCTTATTATAAAGAACCATCCTTCCCCAGGTGACTTAGATAAGACTCACAGGTGTTCATCTCCCTTCCCCCGTTTACTTATAACAAAATCAGACACAGACTGCCCTGAAAATTACCATTTTTTGCTTCATAAATGATTAGCTGAATTGCTTGTACTCACTGATCTAGAGAAGATACTAAGCTTCCTTCCCCCAGGCTTTTGAACTTTGACCAACCCTCAATTTAGGCCAGCATACAACACCTCCTTAAGAGGCCCTCCTAAAAGTAATAGGACAAGAGTTAAAATTAATGAAATAGGCAGGGCGCGGTGGCTCAAGCCTGTAATCCCAGCACTTTGGGAGGTCGAGACAGGCGGATCACGAGGTCAGGAGATCGAGACCATCCTGGCTAACGCGGTGAAACCCCGTCTCTACTAAAAAAATACAAAAAACTACCGGGCGAGGTGGCGGGCGCCTGTAGTCCCAGCTACTCAAGAGGCTGAGGCAGGAGAATGGCGTAAACCCGGGAGGCGGAGCTTGCAGTGAGCTGAGATCTGGCCACTGCACTCCAGCCTGGGCGACAGAGCGAATTCCGTCTCAAAAAAAAAAAAATTAATGAAATAGAGAATAGAAAGACAGTAAAGAAAATCAATGAAACCAAAAGTTGGTCCTTTAACAAGATTAAAATTCATAAACTTTTAGTTAACCAAGAGAAAAAGAGACTCAAATGACTAAAATCAGGAATGAAACAGAGGCTTTACTATCAGCCTTACAGAAATTTAAAAAACCATAAAGGAATACTATGATCAACTGTATGTCAGAAAATTTAAAAACATAGATTAAATGAGCAAATTTCTAGAGAAAAACTGTCAAAACTGACTCAAGAAGAAACAGAAAAGCTAAATACACCTATAACAAGTAAAGAGATTCAATCAGTAGCTTTAAAACTTCACATACCAGGCTCAGTGGCTCACGCCTGTAATCCCAGCATTTTGGGAGGCCGAAGCAGCTGGATCACCTGAGGTTGGGATTCGAGACCAGCCTGACCAACACGAAGAAACCCTGTCTCTATTAAAAATACAAAATTAGCTGGGCGTGGTAGTGCATGCATGTAATCCCAGCTACTCGGGAGGCTGAGGCAGAAGAATCGCTTGAACCTGGGAAGTGGAGGTTGTGGTGAGCCGAGATCGTGCCATTGCACTCCAGCCTGGACAACAAGAGCGAAACTCTGTCTCAAAAAACAAAAACAAAACAAAACAAAACAAAACAAAAACTTGGCACAAAGAAAAGTCCAGGGCCAGATTAATTTAAAGAAGAGTTAATACCAATTCTTCACAAACTCTTCCAAAATAGAAGACAAGGGGACACTTCACAACTCATTCTATGTGGTCACTATTACTCTGATACGAAAACCAAACAAAGTCATCACAAGAAAAATAAACTGTAGACTAATATCTGTCATGAATTTCGATGCAAAAGTCCCCAACAAAAAACCAGCAAGCCAAATCCAGCAGCACATAAAAGGATTGTACACTATGACCAAGTGAGATTTACTCCAGGGATGCGTGATTGATTTAACATCCAAAAATTACCACACTGCATCAATAAAGGACAAAACTACATGATCGTCTCAATACATAGAGAAAGGACTTGAGGAAATTCAATGTCCCTTCACAACAACAACCTAGGAATAAAGGAGAATTTCTTCATCTCAATAAAGGACTTAAAAGAAAGATCCACAGCAAACACAGTTAATGGTGGAAGATTTAATGCTTTCTCCCTAATATGATGAACAAGGCAAGGATATTCACTCTTGCCACTTCTATTCAACAATGTACTAGGGGCTCTAACCAGGGTATTTAGCAAAAAAATGAAATTAAAGGCCTACAGATTAAAAAGGAAGAACTAAAAGCATCTCTATTTGCAGATGATATGATCTCTTATACAGAAAATCCTAAGGAATCCACTAAAAACCTACTGTAACTAATAGTTCAGCAAGGTTGGAAGATACAAGATCAATATATAAAAATCAATTGCATTTCTATGTAGTAGCCGTAATGAACCAAAATAAATTAAGAAAATAGTTCCATTTAAAACAGGAAAAAAAAATTAAATATTTTGAAATAAATTTAACAAAAAGCATTGTAAATTTAATTAAAAAAATACAAAACTTATACTCTGAAAACTACAAAGAATTAAAGAAGAACCAAGCACGGTGGCTCACACCTGTAATCCCAGCACTTTGGGAGGTCGAGGTGGGCAGATTGCCTGAGTCCAGTTCAAGACCAGCCTGGGCACATGGTGAACCCCTATCTCTGCAAAAAATACAAAAATTAGCCAAGTGCAGTGGTGCAAGCCTGTAGTCCCAGCTACAAGAGTGACTGAGGTGGGGTGGTTGAGGAGGTTGGACTGCTTGAGCCTAAGAGGTAGAGGCTGCAGTGAGCAATGATTGCACCACTGCACTCCAATCCAGCCTGTCTTTCCCAAGCAAATGGAAAGACATCTGTGTTCATGAATCACAAGACTTAATACTGTTAAAATGGCAATAGTTCCTGAATCTGTAGGTTTAACACACTCCTCAACAAAATTCCAGTTTGCTTCTTTGCAGAAACCGACAAGCAGATCCTAAAATTCCTACGGAAATGTAGGGACCCATAACAGCCAAAACAAACTTGAAAAAGAAAACAAAGTTGAAGGACTCACACTTCTTAATTTCAAAACTTTCTACAAAGCTACAGTAATAAAGACAATATGGTGCTGGCATTAGAACAGACACATGGGCCAGGCACAGTGGCTCCTGCCTGTAATCCCAGCACTTTGGCAGGCCAAGGTAGGTGGATCATCTGAGGTCAGGAGTTTGAAACCAGCCTGGCCAACATGGTGAAACCCCATCTCTACTAAAAATACAAAAAATTAGCCCGGTGTGGTGGAAGGTGCCTGTAATCCCTGCTACTCGGGAGGCTGAGGCATGAGAATTGCTTGAAACCAGGAGGTGGAGGTTGCAATGAGCTGAGATGGCACCATTGCACTCCAGCCTGGGTGACACAGTGAGACTCCATCTCAAAAAAAAAAAGAAAAGAAAAAGAAAAAAAAAAAAGAAAAAGAAAAAAGATGCATGAATTGGGTCTGGCATGGTGGCTCATGCCTGTAATCCCAGCCCTTTGGGAGGCTGAGGCAAGTGGATCATGAGGTCAGGAGATCGAGACCATCCTGGCTAACACAGTGAAACCCCATCTCTACTAAAAATAAAAAAAATTAGTCAGGCATGGTGGTGTGCGCCTGTAGTCCCAGCTACTCGGGAGGCTGAGGCAGGAGAATGGCGTGGAGCTTGCAGTGAGCTGAGATCGCGCCACTGCACTCCAGCCTGGGTGACAGAGTGAGACTCCGTCTCAAAAAAAAAAAAAAAAAAAAAGAATAATCTCTTCAATAAATGGAGCTGAACAATTGAATTGTCACATGCAAAAGAATGAAGTGGGATCCCTACCTCACACCATACACAAAAATTAACTAAAAGTGAATCAAAGATCTAAGTGTAAGAGCCAAAACTTGTAAGTTATTAGAAGAAAAAATTGTAGTAAATCATCATGACTTTGGATAGGCAATAGTTTCTTGGATATAACACCAAAGGCACAAGCAGCAGCAACAACAAAAATAAATACACTGGTCATCATCAGAATTTAAAACTTGCACCTCAAAGGACACTTATTAGTCCGTTTTTACACTGCTATAAAGAACTACCTGAGACTGAGTAATTTATAAAGACAAGAGGTTTAATTGACTCACAGTTCCACATGGCTGGGGAGGCCTCAGAAACCACAATCATGGCAAAAGGTAAAGAAGCAGCAAGCACCTTCTTTACAAGGTGGTAGGAGAAGAGAGGTGGGGGGCGGGGAGTGCCATACTTTAAAACCATCAGCTATCATGAGAACTCACTCACCATCACCAGAACAGCATGGGGGAAGCCACCCCCATGATCCAATCACCTCCCACCAGGACCCTTCCTTGACACATGGGGATTACAATTTGATATGAGATTTGGGTGGCAACAGAGAGCCAAACCATATCAGATACCATCCAGATAATTAAAATAAAATTCACAGAATGGGAGGAAATTTTTGCTAATTATGTTTCTGATAATGGACTTAAATGTTGAAAATATAAAGAATTCTTACATTTTGTGATGGTTAATATTAGGCATCAACTAGATTGAGAGACACCTGGATGGCTGATGAAGCATTGTTCCCGGGTGTGTCTGTGACGGTGTTGCTGAGGGAGACTGACACTGGAGTCAATGGACTGGGAGAGGAAGACCCACCCTCAGTGTGGCTAGACACTATCCAGTTGGCTGCCAGTGATGCCAGAACACAGCACGTAGATGAAGGGAGATAAGCAGCGTGCTTGCTGAGTCTGCTCCCTCTCTTCCTGTGCTGTGCAGAATGCTTGACTTCCTCTCCTCCTGCCCTTGGACACCAGACTCCAGGTTTTTCCACCTTTGGACTTTGGGACTTGCACCAATTGCTTCCCAGAGTCTCCTGGGCCTTTGGTCTCAGACTGCAGGCTGCACTGTCAGTGTCCCTGGTTTTGAGGCTTTCAGACTTGGGCTGAGCCATGCTATTAGCTTCTCTCCTTCCCCAGCTTGCAGATGGCCTATCGTGGGACTTTGCTTTATAATCGTGTGAGCCAGTTCTCTCTAATTGTGATGGTTAATACTGAGTGTCAACTTGATTGGATTGAAGGATGCAAAGTGTTGATCCTGGGTGTGTCTGTGAGGGTGTTGCCAAAGGAGATTAACATTTGAGTCAGTGGGCTGGGGAAGGCAGACCCACCCTTAATCTGGTGGGCACAATTTAACCAGCTGCCAGCAAATATAAAGCAGACAGAAAAACGTGAAAAGGTGAGACTGGCCTAGCCTCCCAACCTACATCTTTCTCCTGTGTTGGATGCTTCCTGCCCTTAAATATCAAACTCCAAGTTCTTCAGTTTTGAGACTCCAACTGGCTCTCCTTGCTCCTCAGGCTTGCAGACAACCTATTGTGGGACCTTGTGATCATGTGAGTTAATACTTAATAAACCCCCCTGCCTCAACACACATATATATATATCCTATTAGTTGTGGCCCTCTAGGGTACCCTACCTAATACACTAATAAAGTCCCTTTTATATCCACATATATCCTATTGGTTCCATAACTCTGGAGAACCCTCACTAATACAATTTCAGTGATAAAAAGAAAAAATAGCCAATTTAAAAGTGTGCAAAAGATCTGAACATACATTTCTCTAGGGGACATACAAATGGTCAATACTCACGTGAAAGCTGTTCAACATCATTAGCCATAAGAAAAATGCAAATCAAAACCACAATGAAATACTACTTCATATCCACTAGGATGGCTATAATCAAGAAGTCAGATGATAATAAACATTGGAGAGAATAGGGAGAAACTGGAACTCTCATACACTGCTGGTGAGAAGATAATTTGGTGCAGCTGGTTTGGAAAAAGTCTGGCAGCACCTCAAAATCTTAAACATAAAATTACCATATGACCCATCAATTCTACTCCTAGTTATATACCCAAAAGTGAAAGCATATGTCCACATAAAAATTTACACAGAGATGTTCATAGCAGCATTTCATAATAGCCAAAAAGTAGGAAATAACCCAAATAAATGTCCATCAACCGATGAATGTACAAATTCAATGTCCTTTATCCATATACTGGGATATTATTTGGCAATAAAAGAGACGAAGCACTGACACATTACTGGTACAACACGGATGGAGTCTGAAAACATCATGCTAGTCAAATAAGTCAGGAACAAAGAACCACATGTCCGCAATAGGCAAGTCTATTGGGACTAGGAAAACCAGGTTACCTAGGGATGGGGGAAGTCCGGGGAATTATTGCTAAGGAGTGTGAGGTTTCTCTTTTTTTTTTTTTGAGACGGAGTTTTGCTCTTATTGTCCAGGCTGGAGTGCAAAGGCATGATCTCAGCTCACTGCAACCTCCATCTCCTGGGTTCAAGCGATCTCCTGCCTCAGCCTCCCAAGTAGCTGGGATTACAGGCATGCGCCACCATGCCTGGCTAATTTTGTGTTTTTAGTAGAGACAGAGTTTCTCCGTGTTGGTCAGGTCAGTCTCAAACTCCTGACCTCAGGTGATCTGCTCGCCTCGGCCTCCCAAAGTGCTGGGATTACAGGCATGAACCACCATGCCCAGCCAGAGTGTGAGGTTCTTTGTGGGGTATGAAAATGTTCCAGGTTGGGCACGCTGGCTCACACTTGTAATCCTAACACTTTGGGAGGCCAAGGTGGGAGGATCATTTGAGCTCAGGAGTTTGAGACCAACCTGGGAAACATAGTGAGACCTCGTCTCTATTATTTAAAAAACAAAAAAAAGTTCTAAAATTGATTACAATGGTAATTGTCCAATTTGATGAATATACTAAAAGTCATTGAATTGTATACTTAAACTGGGGAAATGTATATGAATTATATCTCAATAAAACTATTAACCATTTATGCCTGAGGTTGCAACTTTCTGAATTTTTGTGATCGGACGTTGGCGATGACCTTGAGCAGTGGGATATAAATAGCTCTCACATGTTTAGTGTCCCAATAATGGACACTACACATAAATGGGTTAACAGATACATTTTTCCTCTTGACTTTTTCTTTTACCATTTAACATAGGTAAAAATTTAAAAATCAAATCATTCTGAGAGAGAAAACAATTCCTAAGTGGAACATATTCAAAATAATGTGCTCCCAACTCAGAAAGCATTTCCAAGGAAAAGTCCCAGGTAGGCTGGGCCCCAGGCGGCAGTGATGGAGTGAGCAGCAGTCTTGTAAAATGACCACAATCCAACATCCTAAGAGGCATGTCAATAATATCTACAGATGCAGTTACAGTTTTTCTTTGCCACTGCTTCAACCCATTGGCAAAGATAACACACGACGATCATCAAAGTTACGAAGGCATTATCCTTAAAATATGACATGTTTTAATGCACATAATTTTTTTTTTTTTTTTTTTTTTGAGATGAAGTCTCGCTCTGTCATCCAGGCTGGAGTGCAGTGGTGCGATCTCAGCTCACTACAACCTCCGCCTCCCAGGTTCAAGGGATTCTCCTGCCTCAACCTCTCGAGTAGCTGCGACTACAGGCGTGTGCTACCATACCCAGATAATTTTTGCATTTTTAGTAGTGATGGGGTTTCACCATGTTGGTCAGGCTGGTCTCAAACTCTTGGCCGCTGGTGATCTGCCTGCCTCAACCTCCCAAAGTGCTGGGATTACAGGCGTGAACCACTGCACCCGGCTTGATGTACACAATTGTATAAAAATATATATGTATATAAAATATCTAATCTCTTCACTTATGTCCAGTGCTACCAGTTCTCACAATGACATATGTTGAAATCGTTAATATTTTCTTTGATTAAATGGATTTAAAACATTTGCTAACACAAATACCTTAAAACTCCAGTTATGGGCAACTTTTTTTATCTTGGTACTTTGACGTTACGATGTTCATTTTGTCTCCAAAAGAAAAAATAGTTACTCTGAGCAATTTGAAATAAAACTAAGTTTCTTGATTATCTGTGGGCTTGAAAAGTTGCCTGGGAATTAAATTATTCAGTCTCAAATTCTGAAGTCTGGAAGACACTTGTGGAGATTCTCCCACCTGTTAGAACAATTAAAAGAACAAAGTTAACTTTGTAAAAATGTAGTTAGACTACCCTATGTACTTGTATTCCCT
The DNA here is from genome assembly GCF_003255815.1 of Theropithecus gelada. NCBI lineage: Eukaryota > Metazoa > Chordata > Mammalia > Primates > Cercopithecidae > Theropithecus > Theropithecus gelada. Next base: position 25,329,482 of record NC_037679.1, on the reverse strand, counting down.
CTGCTTCAGAAAAAGAAATAATGCACCTTCCCCAACCCTTGAAAGGCTTGAGCAACCAAAGCAATTGGCTATCAGCTCCTTGTAGGATCACATCTGCTTTGCTCACTGTGGTATCTCCAGGACCCAGCTCTGGGGCTGGCATTTAGAAGTAACTATGTACTGAATTAGTACATATGTCTAACTTCTAAAGGTGTAGACAGGGCTCACTACATAATTTGGCAGCCCAGTCCAAAATTAAAATGATGGCCCCTTGTTCAAAATTAAGAATTTCAAGATGGTGATTACAGAACATTTTTTATTTTTTTAAGTGTGGGGCCTGAGTCCTGGAGGACTGCCCATGTTGCCTGCCCATGAAGTCAGTTCTGGATATGTAAGATAAAACATTGCAATGCTACAGTCATATTCTTTGTGCTATTGATGATTCCGAAGTGGGCCAGTATCGTCATGAAGTTTCACCACCATAAAGAAATGAAAAGAGTAAGCACAATTCAATTTTAGGGAAAGGGTCTTTCTTTGGAATTGCCTCTCTTTTCTGCTCATGTCAAAAGCCTTATTTCAGGACATCTGTAAGAGATGACAAGTTTAGTTTCAGAAAAAAAGATGTTTTCCTGAGATGGAAATTCCATCAAAGAGTTGATCTGGGATACACAATGGAACTTAGCAGGGATTCTACTGTCCAAGAGGGGAAAAAGAAGAAACTTCACCCTCCACCCTCAACTATGTCCATTTGAATCACTTTTCCCAAAAGATCTGACCCTCAGCCTCTTTTCCCAATCTGGTTAATGGTGCTGGATCTACCTGTATGCCTGAGCCAGAAGCCTTGGAGTTATCCTCAGGCCCAACCCCACCTGAATCCAACTGATCATTACGTCCCATCAGCTATATCCTTAGCATCTCTTCTCCATCCCCATTGCTACGTCCTAATGTTAGAGCCTCCTCATTTTACCCGGGTTACTGAAATAATCTTTCGGCTGGGAACTCATTCCCTACTCTCTCCCTAACCATCATCATCCACTAAACCTCAGTCAACATCACCTTCATAAATTTCAATTCACAGAGCACTTAAAATGCTTCTACTGTTCTCCATTGCAATCAGAAGAATGTACAACCTCTTCAGAAGACCCTGTGTCCATCCTCCCTGCCAGTTCCTGTGTCTGCGGCCCATCCTCTCACCGTGCCCTGTGCTCCAGCCACGCTGTTTTACACCTGTAGTCTCCTAATATGCCAGGAATTCACATGCTGTGCCCTGTGTCAGACCGACTCTTAGAGAACCTTTTCCCTGTGCCATATCCATTTGGGGACAAAGGATCTAAGTATTCCCCATTTACAACTCAGCCCGGTTCTGGCAGGTTACATCAGCACTTTTTTCACTGGGTTCCCCCTTCTTACCTTTATTACAGCCTTGGAAGCTTAAAGACTCAACTGAACAAGTCTACTGCCAGCACTTACAGCAATTCTTATGCTTCTATTGGAACTACATTTGGAAATTACTTATAATCCCACCTTTTTTTTTTTTTAAACACAAAATCCATTACCCAAATTGGATCCTCTAACTCATAAAACCAGAAAACAAATGCCTTTGGGTTATTTCCTAAACTCAGAATAGGTCTCAGTAGAAGTTTGCTCCCCTTATAAACATTCAAAAGGATCTTTTACTGCCTCAAAAGTGATTCCAAAAGGAATTGTCAAGGTAAAGGGGGGCACTACAAGAATAAAAGTATGACTTTCAGTACAACCTGAAAGAACAATATTCTGAAGGTCTGATTTTTTTAAAAAGTTTCATTGCCATATATTCATGACTCATATTTTGATCACTAAGTATTTCCGAGGTATTACCATGTGATCAGCAATTGTACCAAATGTTCTAGCAGATCAAAAATGATATACTGTCCTCAAGAAGCTTCATTTACAGAGTCAAGGTTATTGCAAGTGCAGTACAGAAGGGGTGTGTGCCCTCCTACGGGAATTCAGAGAAAGAGAAGCCTTCAGGAACAACACAGAAACTGAGCTGGATTACAACAATGAGAGAGAGAGGATGGTGTGGGGTGATCATCTTTGAACTACTTTATCTTCCTTCTGCTATATATACCCAACGTACTACACCCACTCCTTCTGGTTGCCATGGAAGAAGGGTCCTCTGTCCCTAATCCTGTCTCAGGGCAACCCCTCTACTTATTCTCTTGACTTTTCCCATCTTACCCACATCAGGACTCCAATTCTGCAATTATCCTCTCTCTCTGAATCATGAATTTCTGGTTCTCCATTGGACCATTCTCGCAGCACACTAAGATGCCTTAATGTACTCATCCAAAGTAAACAAACCAATAAGGTTTTCCTTGACCACAAGTCCTCTATTCAGATACAACCACCTTTGCTTTTTTCAGCAGCCCTCTTCAAAACCTGTCTCCACTGCTTCCTCCACCCTTTCGGCTCCCATTCTCTCATCAGTCCCCTCAGTCCAGGCTTTTTTTCCCTCCCCACAACCCTGGTTTTCCTTCTATCTCACTTCCACTCCTTTTTAGTTCCTCCTCCTCTGCTAGATCTCTAAAAGCTGGGAATACTCCAGAATTCTGTCGTCAGGCCCCCTCCTCTATCTGCAGTCTCTTCTGAAATTAACCCACCTAGTCCTTTCAATATCACTACATGCCAATGATTCCCAAGTGGACCTTTCCTGCCCTACTCCCTGCTGAGGCTCTAAACTCCTCTACCAACCACTGACTTACTCAACAAGTCCATGTACATTTCCGATTAGTACCTTAAACAACAGCACGCCACAAGAGAACGCTTCATTTCCCCAAATGAGTTCTCCTCACATCTTTCTCATCTCAGGAAATGGCACTGCTATTCCCCAAATTGCTTTAGCCAAAAATCCAGGAATCATCCTGGATTACTTTCTCTTTTACCCCATCAAATCTAATCAGAAAGTCATACAGACTCCATCTCCAAAATGCATCCAGACTCCAACCACAGATTACCAGCCCCGCTCTTTCATTAGGCTCTCCCCACGATGCCCTCCTACTGGTCTCCTCACTCCCCCTTCACTTTCCACAGTTCCCTCTCCACGGAAGCCAGAGGGATTGTTTATTTTTTATGTATGTACGTATGTATGTATTTTTGAGACAGGGTCTCATTCTGTCATCCAGGCTGGAATGCAGTGGCACCATCACAGCTCACCACAGCCTCAACCTCCTGGGGTCAGGTGATCCTCCCACCTCAGTCTCCTAAGCAGCTAAGACAACAGGCACCCAGCACCACCCCCAGCTAATTTTTGTTTGCATTTTTGGTTGAGATGGGGTTTCGCCATGTTGCCCAGGCTGGTCTTAAACTTCTGGGCTCAAGTGATCCGCCCACCTCAGCCTCCCAAAGTGCTAAGATTACAGGTGTGAGCCACCATGCCCAGCTTTTTTTTTTTTTTTTTTTTTTGAGACAGGGTCTTGGTCTGTCACCCAGGCTGCTGGAATGGGATGTCACAATCACAGTTCACCACAGCCTGGAACTCCTGGGATGAAGCAATCCTCCTGCCTTAGCTTCCTGGGTATCTGGGACTACAGATATGCACTACCACGTTCAGCTAATTTTTTACTATTTTTGTAGAGATGGAGTCTCGCTATGTTGCCCAGGCTGGTCTCAAATTCCCGGGCTCAAGCGATCCTCCCGCCTGGCTCCTGAAAGTGTTTGAATTACAAGTGTGAGCCACCACACCCAGCAGGGATTGCGGTTTTGTTTTTGAGACAGGCTTTTGCTCTGTCACCCAGGCTGGAGTACCACGATGCAATCACAGCTCAATGCAGCCTCAACCTCTCAGTCTCCAGTGATCCTCCTGCCTCAGCCTCCTGAGTACCTGGGACTGTAGGTGCATGCCACCATGCCCAGTTAATTTTTGTATTTTTAGTAGAGATGGGGGTTCATCATATTACCCAGGCTGGTCTCAAACTCCTGGGCTCAGGCAATTCTCTCACCTCCACCTGCCAAAGTGCTAGGATTATAGCTATGAGCCACCATGCTGGGACTATGTTTAAGCAGGTATCAGATGATATCACACCAATGCTTCCAGCCCTCCAATGAATTCCCACTGCAAGCAGAATAAAATCCCAACTCATTCCCGTGGCCCTGCCCACTCTCCAACACTACCACCTGCACCCTCTTCTTCACTCACTAGCCACCTTAGCCTGCCTTCCTCTTTGTCTTTTGTTTTGTTTTGTTTTGTTTTTGAGATGGAGTTTTGCTCTTGTTGTCCAGGCTGGAGTGCAGTGGTGTGATCTCGGCTCACTGCAACCTCTGCCTCCCGGGTTCAAGTGACTCTCCTCCCTCAGCCTCTCGAGTAGCTGGGATTACAGGTGCCAGCTACCATGTCTGGCTAATTTTTTGTATTTTTAGTAGAGAAAAGGTTTCACCATGTTGGCCAGGCTGGTCTCAAACTCCTGATCTCAGGTGATCCACCCTCCTCGGCCTCCCAAAGTGCTGGGATTTCAGGTGTGAGCCACTGCACTAGGCCAACCAGCCTTCCTCTTTGAATAAAATCATTCCCTTTCCAGGCTTTGCATTATTTACATCCTCAGAGGCCCCCATGCTGGCTCCTTGGTAACATTCAGTGCTTAGCTCACATGTCACCTTTTTAGGGAGGCATGACCTGGTCAAAACATCACCTCCTGCCAACCACACCCCCTGCCATTCCCTATGTCCTTGCCTTGGTTTTCATTTTCATAGACTCTTAATCTGAAATGTGACTTTCTCTTGTATTTCTTGCCTATGCTGGAATGTAATATCCACGAAGCCGGTATTGGTGTGCTTTCCTCCCTTAACGTTTAGATCAGTGACTGGCAGGTTTTTATTTTTATTTTTTTCAATTTTTTCCTAAATGTATTTTTCCAAATGCTAAATGAGAGGAGACAGAAAAAGGCATTCAAGATGAGGGACACCGCAAGAGTCAAAAGGGGGATGAAAAAGTTTGATTCATTTTAGTGAGCTGAAGACACTAGCTTGACAAAAGCAGAAAAAGCATAGTGGGAAATGAAACGATGTGGAGAAACCTGGAATCAAACTGAGAAACGTCTCAAATTCCAAAGCTAAATAGTCTAGAATTTATGTTGTAGGCACCTGGGAGACACTGAAGCTTTTGAACAAAGAAGTGAATCTTAATGGACACCTGAAGCCTTGAACACTACCAGACCCAAATGTATTGGTTTTTCCTATACATACATACCTATAAAAAAGGTTAATGTATAAATCAGGAACAGTAACAGATTAGCAACAATAACATAAAAAATAAAGCAATTCAGTAAAATAAGGATCACTTGACACAGGCACTACAATACTGAGACTTACTCCGATAACTAAGATGGTGGCAAGTGACTAACGGGCGGGGAGTGTCCACAGTGTGGACACACTGGACAAAGGGAGAATTCACAGAATGAGATGGTGTGAGATTTCATCACACTGCCCAGAATGGCATACAACTTAAAACTGATGAATTGTTTATTTCTGGAATTTTCCATTTAATATTTTTGGACCACGGTTGACCATAGGTAACTGAAACCATGGAAAGCAAAACCATGGAAAAAGGGGAATGCTACATTATGAGAATGGGAACAAGAAAGGGGAGGGCAGCCAGGTCACCAGCCATCCAAGAAGATGGTAGAGAGTGAAAGGAAGGCGAGTCCATGGTGATTCTAAGATTTTAAGCCATGTAACTAGGAAGATGGTGATTGAAACAGAGAAACTAGAAGAGAGAGTAAGATTCTGGGCTGTAGTTCCAGAAAGTCAATCTCTGGGAACAAAGACACAGATTAGGCAGCTGGTTCATTAACCCCTCTTCAGCGCCAGAGCACTCAGCAAATCACCACATTACTGACATAGCCGGCTGTCTGCACCATGACATCAGTGTGAGAGTGAGAACTGTCACTTATCTCTAATTCCTGGTGCCTGAAATGTTACTATAGTCAAAATTTTGTTGGCCAAATATCACTGGTGCTAAGGAGATGGCTGAAACTGTGAGAATGAGGTAGTTCTCAAAGGAAAAAAAAACCTGAGCTTTGGGGAGTTGTCTTCAAAGACTGTGAAGCAGAAAAGAAGTGAGGAAAAGAAGTGGAGATCAGACAGGGAGGTAAAGGAAATTTGACAGAAATGAGAAAAACAAGTGTTTTGTTTTTAAGTCCAACAGCACAATGCAACACTAATAAAAGCACACAGTCATTTATAAGCACACTGAAGTCAGCAATATTTAAATAAAACTTGGGAACATGCAAACATCACTCCTACCATAAGAATTTTGCTTGGACTTTCATCATCATTCACACCACAGGTTCTTTTGGATGCTCGCGATTTTGGTAAATCATCATCTGTATCCACTTCATCAGGTGAAGATAATTGCCATCTTTCAGCAAAGGTGAGTGTCCTCTCATCAGGCAAAGAGGCCTCGCTCCAGGTGACATCATTTGTCATGGCGTGGTCTGTGACTACAGGGAGTGGAGATGCTGACGGTGTGCTGGGTCCTCCACTGTCTCCAGAGCTCTTCTGTGGGGACTGAAAATCTGCTGGAGGTGCACCGCTAGAGGAGAGCTTACTTTGCAAGAAATATTTCAAACGAGTTTTTCTAGGAAAACTGTTTTTCATAATGGCATTCCGGAGCTGAGACTCCTCTGCAATCACATACACTCGGCAGCGGCCCCTGGTCACGGCGGTGTAGACGTGCTGCCAGTGCTGGCGGCCCGCCTTCCCCACCACATAGACAACTGTTTGCTCCTCAGACCCCTGGGAGGAAAAATATGGTGTGAAGACTAAATGCTATAAAACAGGTTCAGACAGTTTACAGACAAGGAAAGGAGACAAACTCCTCAAAGTGCTCTCAAGCACTTCTACCTGGCCAGACTATTATTATGTGTCCATCTTACGGGGTCCATTTTTATTCATCCTCCAGGAACTCTAAACACACTGCTAAACATGCTGCTAAGTTCAGGTCTCACAGGTCCACAACTGGCTTGTAGAAACCCAGCAGCAAACTTTAAAGACTGCATGCAGTACTAAATCTTTCCTAATAAAAGACTGAAATGATGGTACAGGCTTCATGTGTAAATGTGTTGACCCATTACTACATATAATGGAAAAATATAAAAACTTCAGTAATAGTAAAACTATAGACATATTATATATAAATATATGTATATAAAATGTTACATATAATGATAAAATATGGAAATTTTAAGTAGCAAGTAATAGGTGAATATATATTATATACTTATAAAATATATACACAGTGGCATACTATTTTGTGAATATCAAAGATACTTTAAAACAACATTTTAAAAACCATATATATCTCTCTATATATACATAGATATATAGACACACACACATATAGAATGGTCACAACTGTATAGCAATATAGTTACTCTGATCCAAAACAAGTATATAAAAAAAGAACATAGCTATATACAATGAAACAAAACAAATCACAAAAACGGAGAGAAATTCTACCAAATTTTTTATTAATGTCTCCAAACAGAGGGCCTATGGGTGATTTTTTTCCTCCTACTTGTCTGTATTTTTCCATTGTTGGGCAACTTATTTCTTTTATCAAGATAAACAAAAAAGAAAACAATGAACCTTTGTCTTTTAACAAAAAATTGGATAGGCAAGAAAAATACTCAATGTCATCCTGTAACTGTAAGAAAACAATTTCAAGTTTGAGGGCTATTCTTCGTCCTATATTCTGAGATCAGTGGATCCAGTGCCAATAGAGACAAAGAAATGGTTTGTACCATTATCTCCCCCATTGCTCCGACATTGCTCCTGCCAAAGGAAAAATTGTGGGAAGACAACTGACAAGATGGGGCAAGTAAAAAATACACATCCACTGCAAATAAACTCTTGCTCAGCAAGCTCTTCTACCTCCGTAGACAGAGTTTGAAGCAGCTTCTTAGATTGTAAAAGTTTGATAACCACATCTTTCCAATGTTGCTGGGTCTCAGAAATTGACATAAATGGTACTTGATTACATACATTTCCACAGATATATGGCACCACTCTTCACCTTGGACTTATATTGTGTATTCTCAAATATGAAAATGTCTACCTAAACTCAACTAACCTAGTTCTTAATTATCAAGCGACACTGAGAAAAATATAGTTATAATAGTAGATATATTATTATTAATACTTAATGCTCTCATTATCAGTCTCCCTGTACCTTCTCTTGCCCAATCCATCATCCTCATGGCAGCCCCAGTGATATTTGTAAAATGCAAATCCAATCATATTAGACGCTGCTTAAAACCTCTAATGGCTCGCAGGGACTCCAAATAAAGTCCTAACCCCTTAATGTGTTTGTAAAGCCCTTCCAGAGCCAGCTTGGCCCTGCTCCTCTCCCTCCTTTTTTCCCTTTCTTTTCCATGAACCATGCTCCACCCAGCACAAGGGACTTCCAGGTGGTCCTGTCAGCATTCCTCAGTCCATGGCCTCGATCTGGCCCGTGTCTGGAGTAGCCGCCCCATCTATTACTCTCCAGCACCTGTACTTCCTCTATCACAGGCTGTACCGACCCTAAGCTCCTAAGCTCCGTGAAGGCAGAGCTTCACCTTTACCCCACTCACTGTTCTTTCTCCAGTACCTCACTGAGTGAACGATGATTAAAAATTAAAATGTCAGCCTGGCATAGTGGCTCACGCCTGTAATCCCAATACTTTGGGAGGCCAAGGCGGGTAGATCACGAGGTCAGGAGATCGAGACCATCCTGGCTAACACGGTGAAACCCCGTCTTTACTAAAAATACAAAAAGTTAGCTGGGCGTGGTGGCGGGCGCCTGTAGTCCCAGCCACTCGGGAGGCAGAGGCAGGAGAATGGTATGAACCCAGGAGGCGGAACTTGCAGTGAGCCGAGATCACGCCACTGCACTCCAGCCTGGGCGACGGAGCGAGACTCCATCTCAAAAAAAAAATTAATTAATTAATTAATTAAAATGTCATGCTACAGGAGCCGAAGGACTGCCGTCCCTGGAATTCTGTACTCCAAGATGGTACTTAAGTCTACCTCAGAAAGACATAGACACCTAACTTCACCTTGATAACCTGCTATAAATAATTTCCCCATTGCTTTAAATCTCCTTGAATAATCAGAACTGTCAAACTTCTTAAGGAGGTAAGTTTCCTATATTTACTTTTAATTATGTATATGTCTATTCTATAAATTGGTTCTACAACTCAACAACTTGTATGAAGAGCCACAAAAACTTCAACAGCTCCCCATTTCACTCAGAGTAAAAGCCAAAGTCCTTAAAATAGTCTAGAATAGCACTGTCTAATACAAATATAAACAAGTCATATATGTAGCTTAAAATTTTCTAGTAGTCTCATTAAAAAAGAAATGGATAGAATTAATGTTAATAATATACCTGTATTTTACTTAAGCTAACATATCCAAAATATTATCATTTTAAAATATAATCAATATTAAATTATTAATAAAAGACTACACCTTTGAAATTCTATATTTCATATACCCAGAACAGTACAATTTGGATACTAAATTTTCATCAGAAATACTTAATCTATTTCTAGAGTTCATAAAATTTGTAGTTGAAAAAGAAGATTCACATACCCAAGTTGTTCCAAACATAGTTTTTCCAACATACAGAAGTTTTCCAATGACTGTATCTAGTAACTTTTGTTTTGTTTATTTGTTTTTGTTTTTGAGACAGGGTCTCACTCTGTCACCTGGGCTGCAATGCAGTGGCGCAATCTCGGCTTATTGCAGCCTCCAGCTCCCAGGCTCTGGTGATCCTCCCACCTCAGCTCCCTGAGTAGCTGGGACTATGGGTTCATGCCACCATGTCTGGCTAATGTTTTGTATTTTTTGTAGAGATGGGGTTTCACTATGTTGCCCAGGCTGGTCTTGAACTCCTAGGCTCAAATGACTCGCCCACCTCAGCACCCCAAAATACTGGGATTACAGGTGTGAGCCCCTGTGCCCAGCCTAGTATCCAGTTTTTAAATTTCAGTTTTTCAGTCACTCTAGCCACATTTCCAGTGCTCAATAGCTATGCGCGGCTAGTGGCTAACATACTAGATAGTGCAGGCCTTCAAATGCTCTAGGAGGTGACCTGGCCCCACCATCCTCCTACCCTCTTTACCTCATATTAATTTTCCTGTCTCATTTCGTGTCAGTCTCCTACAGTGGCTGCCTTGCTATTCCTGCTCCTCAACTATACCAGACAGACTCTCACCTTAGAACCCTGCCCTTGGCTATTCCTCAACCTAGAATGCTCCTGTCCCAGATACTCACATGGCTAACTTCTTTTCCTTCTTTAAGTCTTTGGATAAAATGCTATCTTCTCAATGAGGCTTACACTGACATTCTATTTAAAATCACAATTGCACCCACTCCCACCTCTTTTCCACAGGATTTGCTACCTTCTAACATAACAAAGAGTTTTCGTTCTTGTTTTTGTTTTTATTTTCTATATTTTTATGATCGTGTCTGTCTCTATGCCCTTCCCCACCAAATTTAAGCTTCACAATGGCAAGAATCTTTGTCTGTTGTATACACTGACCTATACTAAACACCAAGAACAGAGCCTGACTCAGTAAGGATTTGTTGAACTGAATTGAACTTGGAAGAAACAGTGTGTTGATATAAGATAACAATCATGGGCCGGGCGCGGTGGCTCACGCCTGTAATCCCAGCACTTTGGGAGGCCAAGGCGGGTGGATCACGAGGTCAGGAGATCGAGACCATCCTGGCTGACATGGTGAAACCCTGTCTCTACTAAAAATATAAAAAATTAGCCAGGCGTGATGGTGGGCACCTGTAGTCCCAGCTACTCGGGAGGCTGAGGCAGGAGAATGGCGTGAACCCGGGAGGCGGAGCTTGCAGTGAGCAGAGATTGCCACTGCACTCCAGCCTGGGCGACAAAGCGAGACTCCGTCTCAAAAAAAAAAAAAAGAAAGATAACAATCATGAATCATGAATGCTCTTAGAGCTAAGAGATGCTACTTCAACCATGAAATAAGAACCAGAATATCTACTCCAACCTCAACCCAGTAATAATAAAGACACCTTTACTCTTCATTCGTTCTTACGGAAAAACTGGATTGTAAATTTAAGGAAATCTCTCAGAAAATAGAGCAAAGTTAATGAGAAGGAAAATAGGACAGTTTGATAAGAAATTTAGGTAACAAATTCTGGAAGTCTAATATGCACATATTAGGAATTCTAGAGAGACAGAACGGAAGAAACTGAGAACAAGAAAATTTCCTAAAGGTGAAGGATGGCATCATAGAATCCATGGAAGAAATTTCTTCAGGACCCGAGCCAGGAATATTACTCTGTCTTTACCTGGGGAACTTTGGTCTTAAGGAAACTTAAAGCCAAATCTGCAATCAACATTAGCAAACAGGGAAGCGGGTATGGCTGCATTCCAACCACCCCTGGCAAGAACTGTTTTATCATCTTTAACTTTATTTTTCACTTGACATCCTTTCTATACATACATATATATACGTATGTATGTGTGTGTGTGTGGGTGTGTGTGTGTGTGGGTGTGTGTGTGTGTGTGTGTATATATATATATTTTTTTTTTTTTTTTGAGATGGAGTCTCCCTCTGTTGCCCAGGCTGGAGTGCAGTGGCACAATCTCAGCTTGCTGCAACCTCTGCCTCCCAGGTTCAAGTGATTCTCATGCCTCAGCCTCTCGAGTAGGTGGGTTTTAGAAGTGCCCACCACCATGCCCAGTTACTTTTTTTGTATTTTTTAGTAGAGATGGGGTTTTGCCATGTTGGCCAGGGTTGGTCTTGAACTCCCGACCACAGATGATCCACCCACCTTGGCCTCCCAAAGTGCTGGGATTACAAGCGTAAGCCACCATACCCCACCCTTTTTTACCTTAAAAAAAACAAATCAGGTGAATTGTGGGCATTTTTAATAAGCCATTTCAAATTCTTTTTGGAACCAAGATGGGATAAGTTAATAAATAAAGCCCCACCCACTTAAAAAAAAAAAAACTCTATGCTAATTAATGTTTGCTTACTAGTAGAAAATTTGGGCTGATCTAAATTTTTCTGCACAAAAATGAGGGTTGGGCCAGGTGCAGTGGCTCATGCCTGTAATCCCAGCACTTTGGGAGGCCGAGACGGGTGGATCACAAGGTCAGGAGTTTGAGACCAGCCTGACCAACATGGTGAAACCCTGTCTCTACTAAGAATACAGAAATTAGCCAGTCATGGTGGCATGCGCCTATAATTCCAGCTACTCGGGAAGCTGAAGCAGGAGAATCACTTGAACCTGGGAAGTGGAACTTACAGTGAGCCAAGATCACACCACAGTTCTCCAGCCTGGGCGACACAGCTAGACTGTCTCAAAAAAAAGAAAAATGAGGGTTGATGCAACCTTTACATTAAAGCAAGATACCAACAGCAGAGAAGGAAGCTCAAAACAGAGATGCACAACAGAGTCACTAGTAACAGACGAGAATTCAAGCGTTTTAAAATAAAGCATAAAGGCAAGTTGCACTGAACTCAATATGCCGTCCTAGAACAGCAAAAGGACATTGATGGAAAAACTGGTGCAATTTGAATATGCATAGTTTAGTCAGCAGTCTTACAGCAATAGTAATTTCTTAGTTTTGATGAATATGCCATAGTCATAAAATGTTAAACACCAGGGAAAGCTGGGTGAAGGGTATATGAAAACTCTCTGCCATATCATTCAACTCTTCTGTAAACCTAACAATATTCCCACGTAAGTTAGGGGGAAAAAAAAGAAGAAAGATTGCCTCACAAAGATGGAGGGAGAGGATACATTTGTCAAAACTCATCCCACTTTATAATAAAACCGTATGTAAATTATACCCCACAAAGCTGATAAGGCCAAAAATAAAAAATAAAAGCTAGTTGCAAAAGTATAGAAACAAGATGATACCATTTACATAAACCTCAGTAACACAGAGAACAACCATATATATTGCTTCTACATGAATAGGAGTGATACATACCAAATTCAGGGCAGAAGTCACTTCGGAGGAAGGCGGGAGGCAGGCCCAGGACTAGGGCAAGGCAAGTGAGGAACTCACCTCCAGTACAAAATTTAAGGGGTTGCCAAGAAACTCGGCAATCGAGATAAATCAAGATATTTTAATGTAACAGTTTTGTAAATCAAAATTAAGGCACAAAAGTATTCATGATGAACAAAATATCAGAATTTAACCAAAGATAAGATGAGTACAGTGCCATGCCAAGCCATACTGGAGACTCAGGCAGGGAGAGGAAGACCTGAAGGAGGAGACTTTACCTATAATGCCTTCATTTCTAAAAATAAAGAGAGCTCTGGAGCAAAAAAGAGCAAAAGGCTGGCATCTCTATATTATGTTCTGTACTTTCGTGTATTTTGTTTCCTAATTTTTGTTTGCTAATAAGTGCAACAAAAAATGACGAAAACAATGCAAGGTGCTGTAAGGTTGATAAATTATTTAAAGGGTTTTATAAAAGTCCCCTCTTACCTGAAAAGTGTGAATAGTTCTTGCCCATGCATGTTTTATGCGACAATATTTCATCAGCTTCTTAAAATCCACAGTTACTTCCAGGCCAGCCATATTATTAATGGTCAAAGATCTTCTCATTCCAAAAGTTACATCAGTTACATCCTGTCACCAAAACAAAGAACTATTTTTCATACCTTCAAATATGTTCTACGTTCAAATATGTTCAAAGATATTCTATCTTTGGGTCAAACATAAAACGTAAGAATTACAATTACAATTAAGAATTTCAAAAGGCTTAAAATTTGCATTTCAGCACAAACTGAATATATCTATACCCAAATATTTTAATAAACACAAATATAAGTTTTTAGTCTTTGAAACTTATCTTCAATTTGACTCTGAAGAACAGTCTGTTATTTCTTATTTTGAAATCTATACATTTCATTTCTTATATTGACTACATAAGTCTGAGTAGATTGTTTGCAAAGTTTACTTTTCCTCACAGCTTTCAAGGAGGGTATCTACACTGTGAAAATAAATACATGGCAACCACTTATATAGTTTGTACATTTAAGCAGCAACAAAGGAAATGATGCTTTTTAAAATATATGTCTCGTCTATGCCTTGTTTTTTGTTACTCAAGTACTTCAACTTTATTAAAAATGTTTCTTCATAAAATCTTCTAGAAAATATAAGAAGCAGCACTTCCCAACTCACTTTATAAGGCCAGCATTATTCTGATACTAAAGCCAGACGGGACATTACTAGATAACTACCCATATCCTTCATAAAAATGGATGCCCAAAATCCTTAACAAAAAAATCATGAAACAAGAATGTCAACTCTGATATCATTAGATTCTGAATCAATCCTAGGACAATAAAATAACCAAATATATCTCTAATTAGTTAAAAGACATTATCTTCTGTTTTCACTTACATTAGTTATGAAAAATATTTCTCCATTGCACAGTCGAACATTACTTTCAAAGTCATGCTTATTTTTAGCAAAATCATGAAGAGTACCAGAAAAGTCTTCACCACTGGTGTCTAGATCATTATTTTGCTGACTTCCAGAGATACTTTCAGGGAGTAAGTCTGAGAGGTATGCATTCCTAGTACAACAAATTTTATCACCAATTCCAAACACAAGTCTGTTCTGATGGTCTCTGGGATAGAAAATGATAATATATAATCAAAGTTTGGAAAGTCTCCATTTCATTTGTTCAAGCATTAATTCCTACTCAGACTCGATTCAATTATCAGAATAATTCCCATATTTTCTTTACAACACTTTCATTCTCCAATGGGCAACAAGAAATCAGGCTCCCATAGCTGTCGTCTGATTATTTATACATACTGTCTGCAGCGCCTCAAACTCAACGACATCTCCCAGTCAAATTTTTTCACGTTAGAAATTTTGGCTTAAGTGCTGATGCCTCTCCTCCCCCTTATATTCTAAAAGTTACCACAAATCTCGATATTTTTTCCTTTAAAATTAATCCTCTGCTCTCCAATCTCTCTTATCATTACGCTATTTGAGGTCTTTTTGAGGTCTTACAGCACTTATACATATTATTATAATAATTATGACACTATATCAGTACAACAGCAGCAAATTGAGGAAGTGGTGGTGATAGGCCAGCTATTGCACTAACTGCTTTAGGTACATTATTTCATTTCATTCTTACTACAACTCTGTAAGGGAAATTCTGTGTCCATACCCGCTTTTATAGACGTGGGAGAGGGAAACGACCTGGCCCATCATCGCAGTTCCTGGGACCCTGGGTATATGGCCTCAAGTCCATGCTTTCTGGCCTCTTGTTGGGCTACCTGACAGATTTTTTGTGTATCTTCCCTCAGAAGACAGGCACTCCACCTGCATCTTATACATATCTAGAATGTCTATACTTAGTGCAAAGCAGGTATTGGTCAATTCAAGAGAAATGAATTAATTTTTCCTATGTATGACCACAGTGGCTTGTCTACACTCATGTTTCTCTGATAGACAGACATTCACTAAGTTGCTCTCTGCAGGCACCCTGTTGCTAAGGTTCCCAGAAACACTACACACATAATTTTTAAAATTCCCCTGAGCTCCCCATGCTTATCTTGGAGAAGTTGAAGGCTGCTAAGGTTGAAACCAAAAAAATTTCACTCCTAATTTTTCTTTTTATTCCACTCATTACTAAAATATCAATTCCCAAGGATGTATTCATATATTGTATTTAATTGAAGAGATCATTATATTTCACAAATGGGAAAAAAGCTATTTTTAAATATATGGAAACAGGTGACAAACATCAAAGCAAAGAAAAAAACAGCAAACCAAAGGACTCTCCTTAAAAGTTTCAGTTCTCGAAGACACTCACTTGTTGAGGTGGCCTGTGTAGTGTTTGCAGCAGCAGTCGTTAATTAGATCACAGTCTTGCCTGAAACACACAAAAATGCAGGGGTCACCTTAATGGTACCTGCTACAGGTTTACTTTTGTTATCAGCAATTATGACATACTAGATTCTACAAAAAGTTTCCAAGACTTTCTCCAAGAAATAGTATTTTTGTAGTTTTTTGTTTTTGTTTTGGTTTTGGTTTTGAGACACAGTCTTGCACTGTCGTCCAGGCTATAGTGCAGTGGCGCCATCTCGGCTCACTGCAACCTCCAACTCACAGGTTCAAGTGATTCTCCTGCCTCAGACTCTCAAGAAGCTGGGATTACAGGTGTGGGCCACGATGTCTAGCTAATTTTTGTATGTTTAGTAGGCAGAGGGTGCTTACCATGTTGGCCAGGCTGGTCTCAAACTCCTGACCTCAAGTGATCCGCCCCCCTTGGCCTCTCAAAGTGCTGGGATTACAGGTGTGAGCCACCAAGGCCAGCCTGTAGTTTTTATCTTAATATAAGCTTTTGTTCCATTCAGAGTCCCTATGAACTTCTAAATATAATACTTGGTGGAAAGGGCTCTGTTTAGAAAGTGCACTCTGCCATGTCTAACAAAGACATACCCCAAAATAAGAAAGAAAATTAACAGTGATGAAATATTGGAATCTCCCATCCAAATAGGATCTATATTAATAATTTATGAGATTTAAAAGCTAGATTAGAAATATTAAAATATTTTAAATGCTTTACCTTCTAAATGCAATAAATTGTGATGTTTTTGCATTTTGTAAGTCATTTTCTTGCAGTAAAGTTTTAACTGTAGAATATAAACCTATAATTCAAGAGAAAAAAGTTAACACAGAAAATCACCAAATTATAATACAATTTCTATGAAGAAACTAATTTGGAATTCCTGGTAAGGGGCCCTGGGAAAATATCTCACCAAATGGAATACAAGTTCATCATGGGAATGTCAACTTCATTCCCCACATCAGCCAGGGCAATAGGAAAGAGAATGAAAAGAAGGGTTCTGAGACAATCCACCTTCAACAGAGAGGTCAACCCCTGGCCAGGACAGTTCCCCATTTGTAATAGACTCACTGTGTATTTGCTGATGGTTTATGAACACTGAATTTAAGAAATAAACAGGAGTACAAAGTGTGTAACAGCATGACTAATGTAAAACATCCTGTTTTAAGTCCTTGTGATCATATTAGTAATGAGTTACAACTTGACAATATACAGGCCTTATATGTTATATCATTTAATATGCAGGACACCCACATGTGGTAGGTGCTGTTATATTCAGAGCTGATATTCAACTGGCACGTACTTGTCTAAAACATAGCAATACTTTCGTATTACCTGGAAAACAGCCACTCCCCTAAAACACAATGCTCTACTCCCCACCCCAACCATCTCTTTCCTTCTCCCCAGACCTCCCCATGATCTAGCAACTAAAAGGTTAACCCTGGCATAGTGGGGGCATCCATTCCAATGATGCTCATGCCCTACAGCCGTTGGGGAGTCTCACTTCTGATGACATCCATATTGTGAATATGAAAACTAAGGCTCGTGGAAATACAAGCATTTTCCCATGTGTGTTTCCCGAGTAGCAGAAGAATCACAAGGGAATAAAAAAGCCCATGCCTTGTGATGCCCTGCTCTGGGAAGACAAATTTAGCTGCCTGCTGAGCCCTTCATTTTTCAGATGAAGGAAGGATTACCGCTAGAAAACGGCCAAGACTCAGCTCACCCTCAGCCAACCCCTGGCTTCTGGAGCAGGAATTTCAAAAGGTCTCCCAGCATACTGTTATTTTTTACATGTACAGGATGGCACTGTTCCATACCTTGCTTTTTTCACTTTCTCCAAATCTTGCAGATCGATATGTACAATGTATTTTATTAATTCTGAAATATACATTTTTCTCACATTTTAGCATCTCTGAAATTCTAGCCCAAATATGAATCCTGTCTTAGGTCTTAGTACTTTGTAATCATGGGCATAATTTACTTAATAACTTAATTATTAGTGAAAAAGTACTATATGCTTCTCTGAGGAATATTTACTCAATTTCCTTGAAGAAGAGACTAATTTTCCAGCAGAAGTTTTTAATTTAGAAAAGCAGCATCAGTTAAGCTCTGCTACCAGTCTAAAATGGACAACTTTTTAAAAAAGTATATTCTCATTAATGCAAAGAATGGGTAGCAGAAATAAAACCAACAATATTTTAGGTAGAATTAAGTGAAGTGGCAAAGAAAGAGATCTGTTTAACTAAGTCTCATTTTCCTCATCTGTAAATAGGACCTACTATTAACTAAGCTGTGAGAATAAACATTAGCTATTAATTATTTAACATACATTTATAAGTCACAAAACAATATGCAGCTTACAAACCAATTTATGTAAAACTGAAATAAATATGTTTATATATGGATATAATAAGGTTAAAAGGATAAACACCAAGCTTTTACTGTGTGTGTGATCTTAATGGGATTGTCCTGGGGGAAGAAGAGAAAGGAAAATTACCAGGGAACATTAATTCTTACTTCAAACATTCCTGTATCGTTGACTTTTTTTTTTAAGGAGTATTGTTTCTCAAACCCTTGGCCCCCACAATCTAAAGCAATCTTGCAACAAATTTCATCAGTCACTAGTAAGTATTCAGTTAGGTCTACTTGATTCTTTGTACTCTGATGTTTGAAAATATATTTATACTTGTTTACTTTTTAATTATCTGTTTCCCACACTAGAATGAAAGCACAATAACCTCAGGGACAATTTTTAAAATCTTTTCCTCTGCTTTATCTATTGTATCTAGTATATAACAGGAGCTCAATAAGTATTTGCTGAATGAAAAATAGAAAGAAAAAATTAGTTTCTACAATAAATATTAAAAAAGCACATTATAGAACACTATGTATGATCCCATTTATTTAAATACATTGTTGTAACATGTGAATGATCATTAACCCAAGGGAAATGAGACTGGGGACACACACACACTAAGGGGAAAAGGCTAACAGATAAAGTTGTATGTCATCACTTTCACATATACAGTGAAAGTGGTTAAGTGGGAAGGATATACCTTTGAGAACAGTGGCAACTACAAAAAGTCCTCAATAATAATCATTTAAACCTTTACTAAGTCAATTTTGAGAAAACCATTACACCATTTTTAAAAGGTTTGCTAGGTGAGTTTATAATGAAAATAAAGATCAATATTTAATAGGTTCAATCTATTTAAATAAATTCACTTGCAATAGCTAATTTAATAACATCTGTTAGTCACATCAAACTGATATTTATAGAGTGTCTCATAACTGATGAATGCCCTCAACCCTCATAATAGCTCCACAGGGAGTTCCACTATGGTTCCCATTTTACAAATGGTTAAGTAACATGACACAGGTCATATACATAAAGGAGAAGACTTCCTGTCCCACATTCGTTCTCAACCCTGTCCTGCTGTCGTCCTAACATCCATAATTAGAAGCCATGCTTCTACTCATTTTATAAAACAGAACTATTAGGAATTAAACTTGACAACAGTTTGAGTCACAATTTTTGTTTCAGAAACAAAATAAAAGTGCTTGCTTTTATTAGCATTGAGTATTTGTATTCAAAATGAATGTATTTCCTTTTCAAATTGCAAGGAAGGAAAAACTTCATTAATTAAGACTTACTTTCTCCTAAATGAACCTGAATTATTGGGGCTTTGCTTTATTTTAAACGAAATCACCTACATCCATTTATTCACTCAACAAAATTTACAGAGCATTTATGTGTCAAGAGCTTACTTCTTTATAAAACTCTAGAGTATTCTGCTTTTGATGATTACTAAGTTAGTTCATTTATTTTCAATGTCTCATTTTTTTGCTAGCAATATTTCTCTTTACCATCAAATAAAATTATAACTAGTCATTTAATAACTATGTTACAAAACTTAAATACTTATACTTAACCCTACATCTCATAGAAGTTTATACTTACAAGAGTGATGATTAGTTTTAGATGACTGAGAACTGGCATCCTCTTCTGGGAGTCTGACAAAAATAAATGTCTTATCTTGAATTGAGATGGGTAATGTTGGATTATCAGAGATATTTAGTTCTGCATCAAATTTTGGAAACTGGCGTCTTGAGATTCTTGAATAAAGATAACACACACGCACAAAGAACATTATCATCCAAAAATGTCTTCATATATGATCAGAGCTAATGTCCTATAATAATTAGTATCTATTAATAGATAACAGAGAGAAAGGGTCATCCAGGTATGCATTGTAAACAGTACATGAGTTGTATAATAGAAGACAATAAAGTTATAGTACTACATGTTAGCAATCAGTCCTTAGCAAACTAATAGGATCAGGAAAAAAAAAATTATCAGAGGGTTTACTAGGCACCATTCTGAAAACCTGGTCTATTTATCTCCAGATCACAAAAGAACCATGCAAGGAAGGTATTATCCTTATTTCACAGGTAAACAATGTGAGGTTTAGTCAAGTATAGTGGGTTGCCCAAGGCCACAAAAACAGAAAACAGGAGAATTGGGAGGCAAATAGGTTCATTTTACTCCATATCCCTTTCTATTTAAATTAATTTGAACTGGTTCAGGCCTTTTCCACATGTTTACATTATATTCTCCTCTCTCCTCTGTATATTCCACCTATAATCCCAGTTTCTCAACTGAACCAAGTATCCACATCTAGTTGCTTCTATTCCTTCCTCATCCTTCTTTCATTCTTATATTTTCCAAGACTAGCAAATCATATCAGAAACCAGAGTAAGGTATGGTTATTTCGAAGAAGACTGACTCCTTGACCGGACCTAACAGCAGCCTGGTCATCAGAGGTGGTGGTACCCTACTGTGCCTTCTTCACCCTTTCCCAAACAAAAGTGGAAAGGAACAGAGAGGGAATGAGGCTATTCTTGCTGGCGATAGCCCAGATTTAATTGGGACCTTAAGAATCATCACAGATTTCCTGTTTTACTTCTGACCCAAGGCATGTAGCACCTTCTATCTCCAGGAGCTTTCCCCTGGTATATAGTAGGGATCCTTCACAGTCAATAAATATTTGAGCATTATGATTAAGACAAAATGATGAAAGGAGCACAGCTAGAACCAAATGATATTGAAAGAGTTACTAAAAAGAACTCCTGAATTTCAGATAAAATTGAGTTCTGAGACATCTAATATGCTTTAGATTCCTCCAAGTTTCTTGGACTTTAAAATGACTAATCATCTACCAAAAATGGGGTGGCCTTTAGGTAGAAGCAGAAAGATTACAGGAAAAGAATATTCTACATCCAACTCCATTAGTTTTCTTAATGTCTTAATATGAACCCACACTGTCTACCCTATTCCTGTCAATTCCTTCTCTACTCCCACAGTTTTATCCACCAAGGTAGACAGAGGCTTAGAGAAAGTAGGTTTTGAGTATTTTAGTTCAAGCTTGTCTGGCCCAGGAGCCACATGAGGCCAAGTAGGGCTTTAAATGCAGCCCAACACAAATTCATAAACTTTTTTAAAACATTATGAGATTTTTTTTACGGTTTTTTGAGACGGAGTCACGCTCTATCACCCAGGCTGGAGTGCAATGGCGCGATCTCGGCTCACTGCAACTTCTGCCTCCAGGGTTCAAGTCATTCTCCTGCCTCAGCCTCCCGAGTAGCTGGGATCACAGGCGCCCACCACCATGCCCAGCTAATTTTTGTTGTTGTTATTGTTGTTGTTGTTGTTGAAACGGAGTCTCGCTCTGTTGCCCACGCTGGAGTGCAGTGGTGTGATCTCAGCTCACTGCAAGCTCTGCAGGTTCACGCCATTCTCCTGCCTCAACCTCCCAAGTAGCTGGGACTACAGGTGCCGGCCACCACACCCAGCTAATTTAACTTTTTGTATTTTTAATAGAGATGGGGTTTCACTGGGTTGGCCAGGCTGGTCTCAAACTCCTGACCTCAGGGGATCCGCCTGCCTCATCCTCCCAAAGTGCTGGGATTACAGGCGTGAGCCACTGTGCCCGGCTTAGGATTTTTTTTTTTTTTTTTTTAGCTTATTAGCTATCATTAGTGTTAGTGTATTTTACGTGGGGCCTAAGACAATTCTTCTCCCAGTGTGGCCCAGGGAAGCCAAAAGACTGGACACCCTTCTTCTAGTTTCTGCTACATCCTACTTAGGAGATGTTCAAGCAACAAAACATTTTGTAAAAAAGAGTAAAAACCAGAGATACATTTTGGCACAATGACTAACATAGACTCAGTATTCAAAGGTCCCATTGTATCTAGAGATTTTAATACAGTCACACCAATTAATGATAGGGATATGTTTTGAGAAATGCATCATTTGGCAATGTTCATCGTTGTGTGAATAGCATAGAGTGCACTTACACAAACCTAGATGGTATAGCCTAGGCTACACATCTAGGCTATATGGTACAGCCTATTGCTCCTAGGGTACAAACCTGCACAGCATGTTACTATACTGAATGCTGTACCCAATTGTAACACAGTGGTAAGTATTTGTGTGTGTAAACATATTTAAACACAGAAAAGGTACAGTAAAAGTATAGTTTTATAATCTTATGGCACCACTGTCATAGATGCAATCTGTTGTTGACCGAACACTATGTGGCGCATGACTGTATTAAAATAAATGTCATGAAATAATGATGACTGTGATTTTCATATGTATGGATTATGGAGAAACCAAATGTCTGAGCTGACAGAGGATAACTCCAAAGGCTTATGCAAAGATGAAAGGAAGAGAAGGGTTCTTTTCTATTTAAGGGAAGTAAGATGCCATGGGTGCCTCTAGGATTCATCTAGGAGTGAAATACCACATTCAATTCTTTTGCGTTCAGCTTTCTCCCACAAAAATTAGGGGATATTTCTTCCCCAATTCTCCCTTGCATGTATTTCCAAATCTCCATTCCCCTTGGGCTTATTCTAGTCCTTAAGCTTAATACAATTTTAATTCATATACATACTTTTAAAATCAGGAAACCTCATCCATTTTTAAATTTCAATAATAACTTATGCTGGACCAGTAATGAAAAACATTAACTTTGCTTTTCTAACTGTAGGGCAAAAGGTTTATAGCTGAAGGATGGAAGAGTTTTGCTAAACGGTATAGTAAATGTATTGTACTAAATCATTCTAATTCAAATGCCATTTTTTTTATTTCTAATACAACAGACAGAAAATGCAAACTCTTAGTAATATTATACCTTGTAGCATTGTCCACAATTAGCTGAGATTCTGCTCTATGGTTTGTCTTTAGCTCAATAGCACAATTTCTTGATTTTAGAGTCTCAAAAAGATCTTTCAGCAAGTTACCAGGTTCAATACTGGGTAACTGTCTAATGTCACCTAAAAGAAAAAAAAAAGATATAGTAGGAAGACTTACTCTGAGAAAAAATACCCCCAAGATTGTTTAAAATTACTTAAGAGTTTAAAGTTAAATATTTTACAAAAAACAACATTTAAACAGTATAAGATATAAAAATAGTAATAACACAATAAGGTGACAAAATCTAAATTGAACATCTTTCATACCTATAACCACAGGGAAACTGGGTAGAGGCATATGTTTTAGTCAACATATTAGGGGGAAAAAAAAAAAACGAGCCTTAGACATTGTAGTTAGTCCCTTTTTCAATCATGTTCAATGTCTTACTGAATGTGGAAGAATCTATAGCCTCAAATAGATAAAATAAGTGTACAAAATATACAACAAATACATGCATTTGATAACAGATACATTCCAGTAATCTTATAGTGATGTTCTGCTCTATCAAAAATATTTTTTGCTTGCAACAAATAAGCCGTAAATATAAGAAAAACATGTACTGGGGGAAGCAGAGAGAAGGCTTAAGCCATTAATAGAATCAGCTGCTTAAAATACATCCTCAAGTACCTAAAAAAAAAAATAGTTTTCATATACAACTTGATTCTCCAATTGTGATTTTATTTTTTTCTCCATTAAATCATATGTTCTACAAAGCATGACAACCCAAGAGAATCTAACTGAATCTTACCAGAATTGGAAGAACTTAAGAGGCTGGTGAGGTCTAATTTATTAGCTTAGAATCATAAAATTACTTTTAAGTGGTCTATAATTCAAACTTTTTATTATTTCCAAATGATCCACATCCTGATTTACTCTGAATCTGTGGCACTTCTACTATATTAATAGCCATCATTTAGGTGATTAGCAGTAACCCTTCACAACCCTATTTCATTCACATCCCAGCCTGCTAAGATCCTGGCCAAAACAGAACAACCCAAGCTGATTAGGAGAGTGGTCAGATTTAACTTAGTGTAGCTTTAGTATCAGTTCTGGTGTAAACAACCAACTAAGTGGTGTACACAACCAACTAACCACAATACTTTGAAATAGACATCAGAATTCCAACAATATTTTAACTTACCAAGGATAATAAGCTTAGAAAGTTTGGAGTGCTCACACAATAAATTTAAGACCGATTTGAAGATTCCTACAGACACCAAACTCCCTTCATCCACAACCAGAACTCTAACCGAAGAAAATTTCCATGGTTTGTTTGTGGTCATCATTGTTTGATTCCATGAATAGAAGCTATAATTGACCTACAAGCAAAGTATGGCATTCCTAAAGTCAGGTTATAAAATCTACAAAACCAATAATTAATAGCAAGTTATTTTAAGGCAAAACTCTTAAATTGGCAGGGGTGGGTGGGAAGTAGAGAAACACAAAAGTTATAGGGTTGAACATGCAGAACAGACAGACCAAATAAACCTAAAAACGAAAAAAAAGTCAGATTGTTCCAAAATCTCAACACTTCTCTCATCGTTCTTAAACACAGAAAGCTCCCTATTCTTTTCCATTCCCAAATAAACCTTGTGGCCATCTGAGACACGCCACTGAAGCCCTCCCCTTCTCCCAACCATAGTACTCCATTCTGAAATAAAAGCAGCGCTTTCTCAATCTAATTATGAAAATACTACTTTTTCTTTTAAATATTCCAAATTTTCACACCTCAACTTTTTAAAAACTACCACCACACCATCCCCAACAACAAATAAAAAACAACATTCTTTACTACAAATGTAATACTATTTATTATTTTTTAAATATAGATGAGTAAAAAAATGGTTGTAAAATTACAACCAGAGAACATTCAATATTTTAGTGTATGTCATTCCAAAAATGTTTCTATGTCATCAGTATGAACATTTATAGGTTGAGTATCCCTAATCTACAAACTCAAAATCCAAAATCCTTAACTTTTTGAGCACTGACGTAACACTCAAAGAAAAAGCTCACTGGAGCATTTCAAATTTTCAATCTGTATTAAGTACAGATTTTCTAAATGGTATCATATCACATCATCATCTAATTTTTCCACTAAAACTAGATTCAACATGTCTATTAAGTAAAGCCCTCACATTTCCTATCCAAGTGCATCAATTCCCTTCACCAAAACCCCCTGTGCTTGCAGTAGCCATGTCTCACAACGTTTGGAATTAGCCATTTCTTTCCTGTTATATGATATATTCAATTTATTATCTTAAAAATGCTGACACTTTTCACTGTATTTCCAGTGCGATCAGCTCAATACAGGATCCATCTATCAGCACCTTGATGACTCCAATAGCTTTGCAGCCAGGTTCCCCCACACACAATCCCAGGATGGGATTGCCCCATAAAATACAAGGCATTCAGTTAAATTTGAACTTCAAATACACAATAAATGACTTTTTAGTATAAGCAAGTCAATGAATTATTTGATACATACTTATACTAAAAAATTATTCATATTTTTATCTGCTAAATCTGGCAACCCTAGTCCAAGGATGATAAATGGCACTCCAGTGCTCTTTCTGTGCTCTTACACTCTCTCCTGAGCCTAAACATAGCTTCAGAAATATTCTCTCAGCACCCCAAGCAGATACTAAGATACTAACAACTAATCAGAATTGACACATCAGATCAAACTTGGTAATAATCCCTTTTGGGTGTCCCCTTCTAATTCAATCCTTCAGACTAATCAGACATGAAGGCATAGTACAAAAAAAAAAAAAAATCATAAACTGATCAGAAAACTCTCCTACCGATAAGCTACACTGAACATCTCTAGGTCTCCATTCATTCATGTGATAAATGGAGGTAATAGGCAAGATATGTAAGTGGCTCATGGCTCTACGACTCTATAAGATCTTCCTCATTTCACTTTCTTGCTTAGGAACCTAAATGGCTCCCTAGGAGACCAAGTTCAAGTTTCATTGTTAGTGTGCAGCATCTGTAATAAATGAGGAAATAATGATGCCATGGAAAGAACAACAAGCTGAAATGCCATTTCAAGTCCTAGTTCTACACCTAACTGAGATCCTGGGCAAGATGTTTAACATCCCCAAACTTCAACTGGCTCTTCTGTAAATGTGGAGATAACATCACTTTATCAAGCATGTAATGAGATAAGTCAAAATACTTTACAAACTTTAAAGCTCGAATTAACTGTCTAACCCAAGTTTAATTTCCACTATTCTGTCAGACACGGGCTTCATTCCAGTCAATGAAGTCACCCCAAAACCCTCTATGCACACTATGATCATATTCCTCGATGCCTTTGCAAAGGCCTTTCCTGTAAGTCCAATGTCCTTCCCCTCACCTGAGTCTCCATGGTCCTTGGAGTCCAATTCAATGATTACCTTCTTTAGAAATCTTCGAACTACCAAGTTTCTTTATAAAATGGCAGGTCAGGCCTAGGGCTAGAGGAACCTCTCCAACTCTTTACAAGCTTAAACTCCATGATTCTTATAATTATATCTCAATACTATTTTTTTTCTCAAGAATGTTAATTTATTTGAAATTTTTATTGTGTGACTACTATTTGTCAGGCACTGTTCCAGGTGGAAGAAATAAACATTTATACCAGATGAGCAAAGTCCTCACTTTCATCCTACAAAATATAAGCCTTTTACTTCCATTTCCAGTGCTACTCAAAATGTGGTCTATGGACTGTGACATGTTTGTAACCAGCCCCCATGAGAAACAGATATTGTACCAGGATCTTAACTAACTATATCATTACGCCTACACTCTAGTGGGACTGATTTTTTTGTTGTTGTTTTTAGACAGGGTCTTACCTTGTCACCCAGGCTGGACTGCAGTGGTGTAAACACGGCTCACTGTAGCCTTGACCTCACAGCCTCAAACAATCCTCTCACTTCAGCCTCCTGAGTAGCTGGAACTACGGGTGCATGCCACCATGCCCACCTAGTTTTTTAATTTTTTGTAGAGATGGAGATCTCACTATGTTGCCCAAGCAAGTCTCAAACTCCTGAGCTCAAGTGATCCTCCCACCTTGGCCTCCCAAAGTGCTGGGATTACAGGCAGGAACCGCAGCACTGGACCCGATAGTTTTGTTTTTGTTTTTTTTTTTCCATAAGACTTTCTCAAGGAAGGAAGCAGTGCACTGATTTACTTCTACCATTAGCTCCTTTCTCGTGTAAACTGGTAACAATTTACAGACTGGCTGTTTTGAAAAGCATTGATCTAAATGATTAGTTACCGCAAGACAGGGACCCAGGAGACATTCAATAAATACCTACCGATTGCTTTAAGAAATAAGTTTGTCTTTAAGGTAAATTTTGTTTGTTTGTTTGTTTTTTGAGACGGAGTCTCGCTCTGTTGTCCAGGCTGGAGTGCAGTGGCGCAATCTCAGCTCACTGCAACCTCCGCCTCCTGGGTTCAAACAATTCTCCTGACTCAGCCTCCCAAATTGCTGGGACTACAGGTGCGTGCCACCGTGCCTGGCTAATTTTTTGTATTTTTAGTAGAGACGGGGTTCCACCGTGTTAACCAGGATGGTCTCCATCTCCTGACCTTGTGATCTGCCCGCCTCAGCCTCCCAAAGTGCTGGGATTACAGGCGTGAGCCACTGCACCCAGCCAACAAATGTTTTATCTACAGATGAAATGTCAAAGGTTTTACCTGACACAGTGTGTAGGCATGAAGACCAGTTTTCTGTCTTAGTAAGCCAGCTGCTTTCCCTGTAGGTGCTGTGAGCAAAACTTCTATAGCCTTGCCCGCCTCTAGTTGACTTTGCTCAGTAAAGGTAATCCATTCTTCTGAAGCATTCTGGTCTTGTTCAAAATCTTCACAGGCATTTTTTACTTCTCTTTCTTCCAACTGCTCTATATGCTTAAAAAGACAGCTAACGATTGTGGTCTTCCCACATCCACCTTTCCCACTTATGACTGTCACAGGATTGGAGCAAATCATCTCCAAAGCAGCCACCTGATCCCGATCCAGTGGAACTTCAACCTGATCCTGATCCAGCTGAACTTCACTTATTTCTGCATTAATTTCATTTTCACCATTAGTCCAAATATGGTCACCACTGTCCTGTGTGTCCACAACATCCACAGGATTTTCTAATCTTGCTTCATCAGGTTTGCTCTCATTCAATGCATCATCACTTGAATTCTCAGGTTTTGTGGTGTGAATAGAAGCAAGCACCTTTTTGACATCGACACATAAACGCCAAGGAGGCCTCTGCATCAGGTCACAAATTGAAAAGGCGATGGCTCTTTCAGCCTGGTAAAGGTCGTAAGGGAAGACACAGGCCTTCTCATATGTCACCACACCAATATCCTTCAAAAACTTCAGAGAGTCCGAAGCAGCATGAAATGACATATGATCTGACAATGTCAAAGTTAAGTCATTCACTTCAACATATGTGTGTCCATGTTCTCTACATATCTGCTTCAGTTTGGAATACATTATTAATGCATTCTTCTCCAAATCAGTCATCAGCTGGAGAAGAGACTCGCACTGACAAAATGCTATCCAACTTGCCTCACATCGCAACAGTTTCCACTCTCTGTAGGTTATCTTTAAGAAATAAAGTTCAGGTTGGTTTATAAACATCATAAGTGTTTATGAATACGTTCTTTATTAATAATTTTTTAAATCCCAGAAGACATGAACTTCAATGAAATTTGCAGAAAATACCATAGATCACTATTTTTTAACTGGCTGCACTATAATTAGAGATCTATAAAATTTTTAAATAAAAATTATATTTTATCACACTAACACACAGTTTTAAAAGTGAAATAATACTATAAGGCTTATCACAAAAAATTGAATCCTTTCCTTATCTCTTCACATGCCTTCTAAAGGCGACATCTCCAACACTTTAGTTATTTCTTCCAGAATTTACCTCCATATTTCTAAGTACTGTAGATATTTTCCCTTGATTTTTAAAAGATTTTAGATATGTATTATTAACTCCTTAATATGGAAAGTCTATCTCTATGGAAGGTCATTCTATTTTATACCATTACCTCCACAGGTGTTTCTTTGGTTCCTATATTTGAAAAATGTCGTAGTATACATTTTGTTCAATTTTGGTTAAATAGGTATTTATTATGCTTATGCAAATAGGATTCACAGCTGAGTGACAGGATGTACTCTGCTACATTAAGTTTTGTGTTGAACTCAGTGTGTATCATGAAGTTAACATCTGCCTCATTTTCTTGGCTTGTTTAGTTTTCTACGTGTCTATCAACAATTCTGCCTAAACTCTACAGAAGAGACAGAACTCCCTTCACTATAATCTACTGAGCATATCATCTATCGGCTCCATTTTTCCTTGATGGAGACATCACTCCTGAGCCCTCCATACCTTTTATGGGCTGAACTGCGTCCCCTGCAAAATTCATATGTTGATGTCCTGTCCTAACCCCCAATATCCTCAGAATGTGACTATATTTGGAGACAGGGTTTTAAAGAGGTAATTAAGGTTAAAGGGGACCATTCACCTCATTGATGAGGTCCTCCGGATGGGCCCTACTCTAATATGATTGGTATTCTTATAAGAAGAAGAGATTAGGACATAGACTAGCAACAAAGGCAGGCCATGTGAAGACGTAATGAGAGACAATAACCATCTACAAGCCAAGAAATCAACCCAGACTTGTAGCCTCCAGAACTGTAAGACAAAAAGTTTCTGTTGTTTAAGCCATTCAGTCAGCAGTACTTGTTCTGGCAGCCCCAGCAAACTAACACAATACTTGGATAGTGGTTTACATGCTGAATGGTGGGACCTCAGGCCTCCTTTTTTTCTCATGAGTCCCAGAATGCTGCAACTAGGCTTAAACTCTCCATGTACAATTCTTCTCTGAGAAGAGTGACTGGAAAGGAGAAAACACTTCCAGATCCTGACATGGGGAGAGGGAAGGGACTGTTCCCTAATGAAAAACCTGAGTCACCACCAGATAATCTCTGCCTTATCCTCACCTGGTATCTCCAAGCCTGGATGCTCTCAGCTGAATGGCATCAGGCAAGAGAAATCCTTATCCTCTTGCTAGGGTGGGAAGCAGTAATCACTTAACGCCCACAATGGGGAGAGAATCTGGGACTTCAACAGCTCCTTAAACAGGTGTTCACTGAATCCAGAAGGCAGAAAATACAGTAGCTGATATGTAATGCTTTAATTTTTTTTTTTTTTTTTTTTATAGAGGAGGTAGAAGGCCAGGTGTGGTAGCTCACGCCTGTAATCCAGCACTTTGGGAGGCCAAGGTGGGCAGATCACTTGAGGACAGGAGTTCAAGACCAGCCTGGCCAACATGGTGAAACCCTGTGCCTACTAAAAATACAAAAATTATTTGTGTTTTTACAAATACAGGGTGTGGTGGCACACGCCTGTAATCCCAGCTATTCAGGAGCTGAGGCAGGAGAATCACTTGAACCAGGTGGAGACTCGAGTGAGCAGAGATCACACCATGGCACTCCAGCCTGGGTGGGAAAAAAAAAACAAAAAGAAGAGGTAGAGAGAAAGGGATAGTGGCAGGGAGGGAAGAAGGCTGGCCCTAGGATCTTGATAGATATAGCCTCAAACTCATTTGACCACAAAGAAAAACGCAAAGTCTGTGCTTCACCAGGAAGGCAGTGAGCCTAGCAAGAGTGAGAGTAAGGGCCTGACTGCATCTCCATTCTACACTGGTAAGGTCTCAATAAATGTTTACTCTATTATATTAGCCTAACACAAAGTGTATTGTTAATAATAAAATGTTATATAATTTATTCTTGAAATGTGAACAGGCTCCAAAGACCTCTAAAGAGCTAAAAAACGATCTTCCCTTCTTAATATCTCTATAAAGAACATTGGATTTTACAGGGTTTTTTTTAAACAAAAAGGTAAACTATTATTATCTGCCTTTTACAAATCATTGCTCTTCCATTCTTCTCCACTGAATAAATATATATAATAATCTCATGTTCCAGAACCTCATCTTTGAAAGCATACTGAATTTATAGACATTTTATGTAAGGGAAAAATTCCTTATTCCAGTATTTCTCAAACTCAGCATCTGCAAACATTCTTGAGGTTCCAAGAATTTTCTCAGAGTTTCTCAATTGTATTTTTCTTTGGAAAACCACCTTATAACCAAGAACTACCAAGATTAAGTACCACATTTGGTTTCCAATACCACTGGAGCCTCAGTGTGTCCCTTTACTACTCATAGTCTCTAATAATAAGAACAGAAGTGGATTCATTTATAAATGATGTTATTGTACAAAACAAAAATCAAATGGCATCATGATATATCACATGAATAATGAAAATTGTCAACAGTTCAAACTGGAAGTGGGACATTGAGTTGCACAGCAGAATGGACTTGCCAAATTTGTAAGAGCTTTTGACCTCAATGAGATCTATACTCAAGTTGCAAATGACAATTTAATTACAGGACATTGATCACATTAAATTATACAACTAAATTAATACCGATAATTTGAATGTCATCAATTTTTTTTCAATTACAAATGTATGCAACTCTATAAGTTGCATAACTACTTATAAAATGTTCTTATGCTATAGCCATAAGAAGTTTATGTACAGTTGCAACATTTGAATAAAAATAAATCAGTACTGGGGTCCACACAAATTTCTTTCCTTTGAAAGAGAAAGGAAAAACTGCCAACTTTGAAACCAGACCTTACACAAGATTACTATATGCTGAGCAAACGTTTTACTTACTTTACTAAATCCAAGTTTCCACGGATGTGTACCTAAAATCTCTTCTATCTCTTTCAACATCTCTTTAGAACCTGACTCTATGAGCCATTTAAAGTGTCGAGGCAGAAGAACTGGAAGGAATTCCATTATTTTCGGAAACTGCAAAGCTGTCATTACATTTCTAAATGGAACTACAAAATATCAGAAAAGAACAAAGTAAAACATAAATGAATCCAAAGAATGACTGATTTGAAGTACTTTCTCATTTTGCACAACCAATTCAAGAAATCCAAGTCAAAGACAGATTAGTACATTTGCCTTAACCAGTAAGACAATTTTAATCATATTATGACAATTGCTTTTGTACTGAGATGGTTTTCATTGTGTTTAACACCAAAATTTATGTTCTTTAAATGCTTAAATAATGATTTCTTAGCCTTTTGTTTCCTACTGTCTGCACTACAACAGAACAAAAATTCTGACTCAATTATATAAATTTAAAGCTAAGGATATAAAATAAGTAATTTACATAGTAACCTTTATAATCATTTTCTATAATCACAATCTTTTGTCACTGAAGTCATTCATTGATGTACCATCAAATTTATTTGATACAATTAGGAAATGAAATATTCCATATATATGAATGTCCAGATAACAAATCATATTAAAAATTATTTGAAACCATTTTGGACTGAAGTATTTCCTAAATATATTATTCATATCCTTGTTGTTCTTCTCTATCTCTTTAAACAGAATAATTTACAACTGATTTTTTTTTTTTTTAACTAAGACAGTGTCTCACTGTCACCTAGGCTGAAGTATAGTGGTACAATCATGGCTCACTGCAGCCTCCATTTTCTGGGCTCAAGTGATCCTCCTGCCTCAGCCTCCCAAGTAGCTGGGACTACAAGTATGTGTCACCACACCTGGCTAATTTTTAAAAATTTTTTTGTAGAGACAAGGTCTTACTATATTGCTCAGGCTAGTCTTGATCTCCTGCGCTCAAGTGATCCTCCTGCCTCAGTCTCCCAAAGTGCTGGGATTACAGGCATGAGCAGCCACCACATCTGGCCAGCAACTGATTTTTTTTTTTTTTATTAATGATTCAAGGTAATCTCTATGAGTACAAAAGTTAGAGAAAGAGATAAAATCACAATTTTAGAGGTGGAAAGGAACTGGAAGGATTTTAAAGATCAGCTCATATAATCCCTTCATGTTACAGATGAGACACCTGAAATATCAATGGCATACTCCAAAAGCAACATAAACACATTTTTCAACAAATGGATTTTTAAAAGGAATACTATGCTAGTGGTAATATTTTAAATACTGTAGTCATTAAGTATGTCAATTTCACTGAAACTTGATGATAACAATCACACTTACTTTTGTTTTCCAGAGGAAGGCTCATCTCATTGTCTGGGAACAACTCTTCCTGACCATTCTGTGCAGGCTGCTTTTGATCTTTCCTTCCAGTTTCCTTGTGGAAAGTTCTTAGTGTTTCCCTAAGATTTTCAAAGTTTAGGTTTTTGTAGTTTGATACCTCATTTACCCATGCTAAAAATTTATTAATAACATCACTGGAGACCTCACACTCTTTAAGAAAGAGAGCACAGATATGTTTTTGATTTGGTGGTGACATATCAGACTGCAAAAAGTAAGACGGAAATCCTTGAACTTGATATTGATAGCTCCTTGATCCCACCACAGGCTTTACTTGTACCTTCACTCTCCACCAAGCACCTGTTATCGGAAAACGTCCCAACACTTTACATGTCTCTTGTGTGTTTTCATCAGGAATTAAAACTAAAAAAAAACAAACAAAAACCCACAAAAGTTAACTCTGGAGATTATTTAGAAACCATTTCCTCAAAGTTTTACCAAACTTATCACTATCTTTTATCTCCCTACAGCACTCTCTAAAGATGTCTGTTAGGGTGCCTGTAACACTGCATTCTGCCTACCTCTTTTTCTGTCTCCCTCTACTACACTGTAAATACTAAAACAGGACACTGTTTCGTTTGTCTTTGTATTCCAAAAGGCAAGCACAGTACACAGCACGTGTCTGCTGTTCCTCTTCTAAAACCAGTCCCCTCTCTGCTACTCTGACTTCAGCCAATACTGGCCTTCGTGCAGTTTCTTGAAAATGCCATGGCCCTTCACTCAAGTTATTCCATCTGCCTTAACTGATCTCCCCCTTACTGTTGACTACATTTACTACAGACCTCAGCTTAATTGTCACTGACTCAGAAAAGTCTTCCCTGAATCTCATGTATAAAACCTGTCAAAGCACTATTTAGCATTCCTTCTAAGCATTTAGTAACATTATAGTTACTTCTGTGATTGAAGAATGTTTGTTTAATACACTAGAAGGTAAGCTTCATTAAGACTGCAACCTTGGTATTATATTTTTCTAGGTTTTCCCAGCACCAAACATGCTAGCCAGTCGATGATACTTTAGAATGAATGACTAAGCCCTCCACAAATACTTGAAACTTTTCTGCCTAAATCTGTACTGTCCACCTACATGTGGCTATTTAAATTAAAATGTAATAAAACTAAAAATTTGTCTCCTCAGTTACACTAGTTGTATTTCAAGTTCTCAACAGTTACATATGGCTAGTGGCTATTATACCAGACAGTGCAGATATAAAACACTGCTATCATCATGGAAAGTTCTACTGAACATCACTGGTCTGCACATTAAAATATTTTAAGTCTCAGTCACAAAGTACACATAACAGGTATAACTTATAGCACAGAAAACTATCTTATAGCACAGGAAATTACTTACACAAGGTTTACCCGAACCACAAGGTTACTAACACTAGTTAATAATCATCTGTGCACTGAGGTGTTCTTTGTGTTTTGTTTCGTTTTTCTTTTCTTTCTTTCCTTATTATTACTATTATTATCTTTTTGAGATAGAGTTTCGTTCTTGTTGCACAGGCTGGAGTGCAAAGGCGCAATCTCAGCTCACTGCAACCTCCACCTCCTGGGTTCCGGCAATTTTCCTGCCTCAGCCTCCCAAGTAGCTGGGATTGCAGGTGTGCGACATCACGCCCGGCTAATTTTGTAGTTTTGTTGTTGTTGTTGTTGTTGCTGTTGTTGTTTTTCTTTTTTACTAGAGACGGGTTTCATCATTTTGGTCAGGCTGGTCTCGAACTCCTGACCTCAAGTGATCCATCTGCCTCGGCCTTCCAAAGTGCATGAGCCACTGCACCCCGCCTGTTTTGTTTTTCCAAGAAGCTGAGGAAGAACCACGTATTTGACTCCAGGCAATATAGGATTAATAGTTACAAGTTCTCATTCTATAGAACTTGAGGATAAGCGGTCAGAAAGAAAAAAGTTCAGATTCTGGGTGGAAATAGAGACTCAACATACACTGTTTCCTCAAGTGTAAAACTACCTCGAAGGACGAATAAGAGAATGAGAATAATTAATACAGCAAGCTTAACACATAGCATGTGCTCAGTTAAAGTCACTGCTACTATTATAGTTAAAACTTTACCCTAAGTAGGATGAAGCAGCTAGACCATTGAGAAGCTAAATCTGTTAGCAGCGACTGGGTGCCTTGCTCAGGGCAAAGCCAGAATGGGACGCGCTACGTTGGACCCTCCAACCCCATCCCCGGGGCAGGGGGCTTCCTCACCGCGGATGCACCCGGGGAGGCTGCCAGCCTTTACGCCCCCATTGCACAGCTCCTCGGCGTCGACGAACACGGAGTCTTCATCCTCCTGCACGTCGTCGTTTAGGTAGTCTTCGTCCTCCTCCACCAGATCCTTGGGTGGAAGCAGAGGTCCCTGAAGTTGGCGTAGGTACCGACTCGACCTGGCCATGCTTCTCCTGAACTCAACCCAAACAACTCGGAAAAATCTTGGCTAACTGCACGGTCATGATCAGCCAATCAGTTCCACGACTGTAAGGCCATCAACTTCCGGGAACGGCCTGGCGGCCGCCCCTTACGCAAAAACCAGGCGGTAGCGAAGCTCCGCCCCAAGTTTCCAGGAATTGCCGCGGGGAGGGCGTGTGGAAGGGGCGGGGCCAGGCGGATTCGGGGCGGGGAAGGGAGAGCGCGGGGCGGGTAGATGGGCGGGGCTTCCGCTCGTTTCAGAGCACTGTGCCGGGAGGTGAAGCTCAGGAAGGTGCCGGGAGGGTATCAGCACTGGGGAGTGACAGGCGTCGCACCTGCAGAACCGCCAGTGCACGGCATCTCCTGCGGAGAAAGAACGCGGAGAAAGTCCACTTCTGAGCCTGAAGAACCCGGAAAAGCAAGCCCCACCCCAGCCTCCCCAAAACGAAAGTATAGCAGATGCTCTTCTGGAATCGGATCTAGGGCAAGAACCCAGAATTGTCTTTTTAATGTACATTCCGGGCTGTCCATTTTGATGTTCAGCTAGATTTGGACACCACTGGATTAGATGACATTCAAAGTTCTTTTCATCCTTTCCTCTGTGAGTACGCCCTGGTCTCCCAAACTTATTTAAGCTGGGCTTAAATTTAAGCTGGGCTACCTGTTGACAGTGGGGCAAAAGCATCTCTTTGCAGCCCAGAGTACAGACAGGAAAAGCGGAAGAGAAATAGAAGAGAAAGGAACGTGGTTTTAAAAACTATTCTGAGGCTATGATTCTCTTACTTGGTGGGGATAGTACTTGAAAGTCTTGGTACTCTTTAAGAAATATCATAAATATATTACTACATTACTGTATTGATGCTGTTTATTTTGGGATTATTCTCTTAATAATAATCCTGAAATAACTAAACATACACTATCTACTAAATCCAAAAGCATCTTATGCTATATTTAAATATACATAAACGACAACCAGCACCAAATATTTAAGAAAAATGAGGAGAAAATACAAAAATGATTTTTTTTCCTTTGTGTACCAATTGAAAAATGCCCACTTTTGTTGCTTTTAAAAGAAATACTGTTGCAGCTGACAAAACACCAGTGTTTCCAAGGATTGGCTATATGAGGTTGAATTCCTTTGACGTTCACATGGCTACTGTTTCCACCACATTGAATCTCCTCTGACAAATGTCACACTTACTGTCCTCTTCGTTTCAAAAACCAGTGGATACTTTTCAGCCTTTGTTTTGCCTGACCTCTCAGCAGTATTTGATACTGATGAGTATTTTCTTCTTGTAGCATTCTGCTGCCTGGGTTTTTGCAGCTTGCCTTCTCAGATTTTTCTCCTTCCTCTCTGGCTATTTACAGTCTTGGACCCCTCTTCTTGCCTTGTAAGTACTGGTATTCCCCAAGGCTCCATCCTAAGCATCTTCTTGCTCTATAATCCTTTCCTCAATCATCCTTCACCTACATGCTAATAACTCAGCCTAATCTGATCTCCAAACCATACAAACAACTGCCTAAACACTGTCAGTCACTACTGGATGCCGCTTGGCTACTTCAGACTCAGCATATCTAAACTGCAACTTATCATTGGCTTCCCAAATCTGGGTCACTTATGTGTATATACATGGGATATTGTTGTTACCAACATGATGACTTGGGCACAAGAATCGACTCTAGATCTCTAGATGTTCAACTTCTTTTCTCTCTCTCTTTTTTTTTTTTTTTTTTTTTTTGGAGACGAGGTCTCACTGTGTTGCTCAAACTGGTCTTGAACTCCTAAAGTCAAGTGATCCTCTTGCCTCAGCCTACCAAAGTGCTAGAATTACAGATGTGAGACACTACACATAGCACAGGTGTTCAACTCCCCCTCCCTTTTTTTTTTTTTTTTTTTTGAGACAGGTCTATATTGGCACCGTCTCAGTTCACTGAGGCCTCAACCTCCCATCAGGCTTAAGTGATCTTCCCATATCAGCCTCTCAAGTAGCTAGGACCACAGGCTCACACCACTAAGCCCAGCTAATTTTTTGTAATTTTTTGTAGAGACGGGATTTCGCCATGGTGTCCAGGCTGGTCTCGAACTCCTGAACTCAAGTGATCTGCCGGCCTTGGCCTCCCAAAGTGCTGGGATTATAGGCGTGAGCCATTGCACCCAGCCACTATATGTTCAGCTTCTATTCATATAGTTCAATTGCATTTTATTGGATAGTGTAGATAGGAATTTAGAATGATAAGAATCTTCTTTACCTATTGTTTTCTCATTCTTTTTTAAAAAAGTTAACAATTCTGGCTTTCTGGATACCATTTTTATCATACATAGTAAGCAGTGGTACTCAAATCTGACTGTGCATCAAAATCACTTGGGATGTGTTCTAAAATTGAGATCCCTGGATCTACCCTGAAGCTACACTTCCCAAAACACAAAACAACATAGAGATGGGTTATCTACTGTGTGCTTTTTGTAATAGCAAATTATTGGAAATAGCAGAGATGTTCAACAGCAAGAGACTAATGAAATAAACTGTAGTACATCCATACAATGGCGTATTCTTCAGCTATTTTTTTATAAAAAGAAAGAAAGATTGCCACAAATTGGTAGGGAGTAGTTTCCCAAGATACTGTTTTAAATAAGAGAAAGCAAGATGTAAAACAATGCATATCATTTTATTTGTATGTGTCAGTGTTAAACAAAAAAAAAAAAAAAAAAGCACGCGAAAGATAAACCAGTAGTTAATGAATGAAAAATGAAAACAGCCAGGAATGGTGGCTCGTGCCTCTAATTCCAGCACTTTGAGAGGCCAGAGTAGGAGGATTGCTTGAGCCCAGGAGTTTCAGACCAGGTTGGGCAACATAGCAAGACCTTGTCTCAAAAAAATAGATAAATAAATTAGCCAGGCACAGTGGTGTGTGCCTGTAGTCCAGCTACCCTGGAGGCTGATGTGAGAGGATTGCATGAGCCCAGGAGGTTGACGCTGCAGTAAGCCAGAAGGTGAAGGAGGAGGAGAAGGAGGAGGAGGAGAAGGGGGAGAAGAGGGGGGAAAAATAGTTACCCACAGAGGGGATGGAAACATGATAGGACAGAAAGGGGATAGGGACAAAATCTCTGAGATTAATTTATTATATAGTTTGACTTCTGAATCACGTAAATGTTTTACACATTCAAAAAATAAATAAAAGAAACAAAAGTAAAACAGAAAATTGAACACAAACAGAAACAAACAAATCTATCAAGTGAATTGCATAACCACTACGAGAAAATAATTATTTCAAGTTATGTTTCAATACTTTGGATAAATATTTTAAGTTACTCTGACTGTACAACCCTAGTAGGTTATACTCTGCAGACAAAAGATCTACAAAATGATCTTAAACTTCACTCATTATGGTTAATGTTTGTTGTAATATTGTTAGTGTAATTTTGAAATTATATATTGTAGGATAAAGAAAATAAGTAAATGTATTCGTATTTTATTAAAAGTTTTAAATGTACGTGGAAAAAAATACAAATGTAAAATAGGTTGAAAAAAAAGCTCCCACAACATTAAACTGGAATTGAAAATATCAATATGGGCTTGTGATTTCTTAAAATGTATTATCTAGTTCTGTGTACTGAAAGGACCTGAAAGCAATGTAACCCCGGTAACTCTGATCACACCCACCATCTCAATTTTGTTTGTTTGTTAGACAGGGTTGTACTAGAATTCAGTCTCACAATCATAGCTCACTGTGACCTTGAACTCCTGGCCTCAAGTGATCTTTCTGCCTCCCCCTGCCCAAAGTGCTGGGATACAGGCCACGGCACCCAGCCTAATCTTGGTTTTTTAATCTGGGTGACTTTTTGTTTTTGAAAGCAAGGACCAGCTGGGCGTGGTGGCTCACGCCTGTAATCCCAGCACTTTGGGAGGCCAAGGTGGGCAGATCATTTGAGGTCAGGAGTTCGAAACGAGTGTGGCTAACATGGCGAAACCCCATCTCTACTAAAAATATAAAAATTAATTGGGCATGGTGTTGTGCACCTGTAATCCCAGCTACTTGGGAGGCTAAGGCAGGAGAATTGCTTGAACCGGCGATGTGGAGGTTGCAGTGAGGCAAGATGGTGCTGCTGCAGCAAAAAAAAAAAAAAAGGAAAATTATAGTATCAAAAGGAATAATGATTGCACTTGATTATAACATACTGAGTAAATAAAAATTCACATGTTAATTGTGATCGTTTAAAAAAGAGGAAGAGAAATGCCGGTTAATAAGAATTTTTTGAGAAGAAATTATAAAAATAGAAACCAGCATTTTGCAACCCCCGCAATATGATAACTGATTCAAGCAAGTATCACCAAAGGATATGAACATCATTAGGGAACTGATAGTCTCCTGGCAGCAATAGATTACGAATTGCAAAGGGAGAAATGTACCTAAACTGTGAAGATACTTATCACTCACCCTTTAATCAAGTTATCAAACACAGTGTCAATTATGGGACACAACTGATATGTATTTCATGCTATGATGCAATAAGATATACATAAAGTTAGCTATTAGGTATTCTTACTAAAAGTATTTAACCTGATTTTAATCAAGGCTCTAGACCAGTACTGTTCAATAGAAATATCATATGAACCACATATGTAATTTAAAAGTTTCTAAAGGCCACATTGAAAAAAGAAACAGGTGACATTTTAATGATACATTTTATTTAACATACCCAAAATATTATTTCAACATGGTAATTAATATAAAAATTATTAACAAAATATTTTACTTTTTTTTTTATCCTAAGTCTTTAAAATCTGGTCTGTATTTTACCCTTACCACACACTTCGATTTGAACTAGTCACATTTCAAGGGCTTGAAATCCATGTGTCTAGTGACTACCATATTAGACAGCACAGTTGTAGACCTAACTTCCAATGTGCCCCAAATCCAAGGAAGTAAGGTACCAACTAAATGACATCATAAGGAAACAGAAAGATCTAGAACAGAGGTGAGAAAACTTTCTTTTGCAAAGGGACAGATAGTAAATATTTCAGGCTTTGCACGCTATATATGGTCTCCATCACATAATACTCCTCCATCTCCTCCTTCCTTCTCTTCTTCCTCTTCTTTTTCTATAACCCTTCAAATATGTAAAGACTATTCTTAGCTCTACAGCTGTACAAAAACAGGCTGTAGTTTGCCCACACCTGATCTAGAATATGGGACATTCTACAAGACAACTGACCCGGATATTCCAAAAAGTCAATGTCATAGAGAAAAAAGTTGGCAAAAAAAAATTAGAGAGATTCTGGGATTGCTGCTGGCCAGTCAGTGAAGTTGAAGGTATAAGGAATGGGTATGAGAGGAGGCTGGTAGGAAGTGGGTGGCAGCCAGAAACTGCAGTGTTTCAGGAGGCCATGGCAAGGTCAGCAAGATGCCAGTAGAGGTTTTAAACAGAAGCTTAACCATTCTCTTCTGAAAACATGACTATTCATCTCCCGTAAACTAAACTTTCATTGCAATGTCCCCTTGAAAGTTATCCTAGGAAATGGTTATTAAATGAATCAATTAATCTGAATCATGAAGCAATACCTTTCAGTATCTCATACATAATGCTTCTCATTTGGAAGATTTTTCTCCTGTGTTCCATGTGTTTTCTAGTCATGTCCGAAATACATTTGTTTTAATGTGCCTGACTGGCATCAAGGCAAGTAACACACTGTGAAGTGATCATTAGTAAAACCTAAACATCGTACTGGGGGAATGGGGAGGGAAAAAGATTTAGTAATCTGTTTAATTACTGTGATGAGGCAAAGGATGTAATTAAGGTGCAGTCGTGATAATGACAGTTTCACAGTTATATTGAAAGTGCTACATATTAATTTATCCTGGTAAATGTTTAAACTAGTATTTTGTCTGTTTTGTTTGTAAAAGTGGGATCTGAAGTGGTATGATAGAGTTAAGACAACAAATGAGTCAATAATACAGTGCCTTAGAGACACAATTATATACGGAGTAGAAATTATAATAAAGATATGTTAGATTTCATTCAGTCAACAGACCTACATACAAACAGCATGTAGTGCTAGTATCCACTGATACTGAATTCCCCCTCTTTCTAGACACACAGTATGATTGTACTTCCCCATCTATTTGAAATTCATCATGACCATCTGACTTGCTTTGGCCAATGAAATGAGAGTAACATGTCACTTCAGGATGGGAGCATTTAATTGAGGGTGCCCAATTCTCCACCCCTGATTATTCCCTGCTTTGTGAGGTTCAACAGTGAGTCATTATATAACGAACAACTGCCCTGGAGAGTTATGTGAACCACAGTAGATTTCAAACAAATGAGAATAAATCTTTGTTGTATTAATGCACTGAGGTTGTTTTTTATGTCATCAGAATTGTTTCTTATGTCATCAGAACCTAGCCTATCCTTCCTGACACAATAGTGATCACGTAACAGTTACGTTTGGTGGATACAGTTGAAAGACATAGGAAATAGTAATGGCCCTTGCCAAAAAGTTTCTATAATTTAATTGAGAAGATATGTATATTGAAAGTTAATGAAACTAGGGACTGGATAACTGCATTGATTCAGAGGAACTTTGAATGCTAACACACTGTGATAGCATTGTACAGTACTCAAAGGGATGTAAGGAGGCAGAAAGCCCTAGCCACAAAAAGCTGATACTACAGAGTCATGTGTGGCTGGGTGTGGTGGCTCATATCTATAATCCCAGCACTTCGGGAGGCTGAAGAGGAAGGATTGCTTGAGCCCAGGAGTTCGAGACCAGCCTGGGCAACATAGCAAAACCTGTCTCTACAAAAATTAGCCAGGCATGGTGGTGCACACCTATGGTCCCAGTTACTGGGAGGTAAGAGGTGGGAAGTCAAAGGATTGCTTGAGCCCAGGAGGCAGAGATTGCAGTAAGCCAAGATCACACGACTGCACTCCAGCCTGGGTGCCAGAATGAGAACCTGTCTCAACAAAACAAAACAATACAGTCATATGTCACTTAACGATAGGGGTACATTCTCAGAAATGTATCCTTAGGTGATTTCATCATTGTGCAAACACCATACAGTGTACAAACCTAGCTCTATAACCTACTGCATACCTAGGTCATATGGTATAGCCTATCATTCCTGGGCTATAAACCTGTACTGCATGTTACTGTACTGAATCCTGTAGGCAACTGTAGGTCAATGGTATTTGTGTTTCCAGATATGAGAAAGCTATGTAAAAATATGTTGTTATAATCTTATGAGACCACCACTATTAATGCAGTCCATCATTGACCAAAACATTGTTATATGTGGTGAATAACTATTCCATAATTCTCTTACCAGGAATACAGATTCCTAGCAGTAAGTGGTGATATACCAGAAGGAACAAAAGACTCAAGATAAATGCATTCTGGTGTCCAGTTGACTCGTATTATATTACTCAACACACTGTTGGTTTTTTGTTTTTGTTTTTTTGTTTTTTTTTTTTTGAGACGGAGTCTCGCTCTGTTCACCCAGACTGGAGTGCAATGGTACAATCTCGGCTCACTGCAACCTCCATCTCCCAGGTTCAAGCAATTCTCTGGCCTAAGCCTCCTGAATAGCTGGGATTGCAGGTGCCCGCCATCACACCCGGCTAATTATTTTATTTTATTTTATTTTATTTTAGTAGAGATGGGGTTTCCCCATGTTGGCCAGGCTGGTCTTGAAGAACTCTTGACCTCAGGTGATCCACCCACCTTGGCCTCCCAGTGTGCTGGGATTACAGGTGTGAGCCACAGCACCCAGCCACTACACTGTTTTTATATTAAAACAAGTAAGGATATATTATGTAAAATGAAAAATTGACATGAATAAGGTAAAGAATAAAACTTAAAAGTAAGTCCACCTTTGAGGGGACAGGTTGATTGGGCAATACTTCAAGATTCCATAGGGCATTCATGCCTTCTTCTTGGACATATGTGTGTTTCAGTGGAAATGTTGATATAATTAATTGACACTGTGTTAAGCCTTTGCCTTTAAATGTTACAAATGACCCCAATCACCTCAATTACAATTCAATTTACTTTACATTATTATGCGTGTTTTTATCCATGCTAAAACATTTGTAGGGCTAAATGCATGTCTTTATATTTCTGTTTGAGCATATGAGTTTGTAAGTTGTAGGAAAGTATGTTCATTAAAAATTACTACCTTGGCCAGGTGCAGTGGTTCATGCCTGTAATCCCAGCTACTAGAGAGGC
This sequence comes from Theropithecus gelada, assembly GCF_003255815.1. Taxonomy (NCBI): domain Eukaryota; kingdom Metazoa; phylum Chordata; class Mammalia; order Primates; family Cercopithecidae; genus Theropithecus; species Theropithecus gelada. The sequence continues at coordinate 25,285,540 of NC_037679.1, read as the reverse complement.
TATGCCAGGAGAATCGCTTGGAGGTAGAGGTTGCAGTGAACTGAGATCGTGCCACTGCATTTCAATCTGGGCGACAGAGTGACACTCCATCTCAAAAAATAAAAATAAAAATAAAATTAATGCCTCCCAATGAGCATGGTGGCTCACACTAGAAATTCCAGAGCTGTGGGAGGCCAAGGTGGATTGCTTGAGGCCAGGAGTTTGAGACCAGCCTGAGCAACAAAGCGAGACCCCATCACCACACACACACACACACAAACACACCCCCCCACACACACACACAATTAATAATAAGCTGGGCACGGTGGTGCAAACCTATAGTCCCAGCTACTTTGGAGGCTGAGGCAACAGGATCGCTTGAGGCCAGAAGTTCAAGGCTTCAGTGACCTATGATTGTGCCATTGCACTCCAGCCTGGGTGACATAGTGAGAGCCTAACTCAAAAAATAAATGAAAGAAAGAAAGAAAAGAAAAGAAAAAGAAAAAGAACTGCCTTCCTAAATACATTTTCTGGAAGCTCCTTTCATACAAACATGCCATGGTTGAAGTGAGCACTAAGACAAAAATGCATCAACTCTGCTACCACAGAGAGATGGAACTGGGGATCAATTTCTGGTTGATCATGTTGGTCTTTGTTAGGCATGTTATGAAAACTCTTTCATCCTATATGATAAGCATAACTTTTTAAAAAGCAAGCACTTGCAAAGTATTACTAAGAAGTAGATGACTACAATTCATTTATTCAGTCAATACATATTTTGGGATAATTACCATTCTGGGTACTGGAGAATAACAGTAAACAAAACAGACGAAGTCCTTGTACATCCTAAGAAGGAGCAAGGCTCCATCCTAAGAAGGAGCCAGGGAGCAAGTAAAAGTAATATCAAGTGATAATGAGGACTAGAAGCAAAGATCAAAGAGAGAAAGGGAATAGAGAGTGCTATGGTTTGAATATTTGTCTCCTTTTCTGCAAAATTCATGTCGAGGGCCAGGTGGTATGGCTCACGCTAGTAATCCCAGCACTTTGAGAGGCTGAGACGGGCAGATCACTTGAGGTCAGGAGTTCCAAATCAGCCTGCCCAACATGGTGAAACCCCATCTCTACTAAAAATACAAAAAGTTAGCCAGGTGTGGTGGCACGCACCTATAATCCCAGCTATGGAGAGGCTGAAGCACGAGAACTGCTTGAACCCAGAAGGCGGAGGTTGCAGTTAGCTGAGATGGCACCACTGCACTCTAGCGTGGGTGACAGAGCGAGACTCTATCTCAAGGATAAAAAAAAAAAATTCTTGTTGAAACTTAATCCCCAATGTGGCAGCATTGAGAGGTGAGGAGGGTCATGAGGTATATTCATTTCATATCATTGAAGAGGTGATTGGGTCATGAGGTATCTTCCCTGATGAACAGATTAATCCATTCATGGATTAATGGGTCAATGGATTAATGGGTTGTCATGGGAGTGGGACTGGTGGACCTTGAGAGCTTGTTTGGAGGTTCCAGCAGGGGAGCGCAGCTACCCGTATACCCTTGACCGAAGACCAGTCCTCCTCTCTCGGGGATGGTAATCCTCTTCCATCGAGGCACAGCTTTGGGAGGGACACACATGGAGTGGTGAGGGAGGAAGGGGACACCCGCCTAGCCAGCCAGATCAGCTGAATTAACTCGGGCAACCAATGGGGTGACAGATGGCACAGACAGATCACCCTCACATCCAGGACTGGTAGCTTTATAAGAAGAGGAGGAGAGATCTGAACTAACATGTTCCGTCCCCTCACCGTGTGATGCCCCCTGTTGCTCCACTAGCAAGAAGGATTTCACTAGATGTGGTCTCTCCATCTCAGACTTTCCAGCCTCCATAACTCTAAGTTATAAACAAATTCCTTTTCTTTATAAATTCTCCAGTTTTAAGTATTCTGTTACAAGCAGCAGAAAATGAACTAACACAGAGCATGACTGTAGTGAGGTTTTGCCAATTTTAGATAGAATGATGGATTGAAACCAAGGCAGAGATATTAAAAATTGACAATGAGATATTGTGTTGTATTGGCTATGGAATGAATTATTGAATAGAAGGAATGCAAATCAGGGAACATGTGAAAAGCGCTATGCTTGTGCAATCTATAATCATCAATAGATGAAGACTGACTTTCTGGAATAGAAATATATTTGAGCATTCCACAGAATCACTCTTGTTGCAAAAGATAAACTACATTCAGATCAGCAGGTCTGTTTTCCTGGATTTATTTTAAATGGCTGAAAATTTCCTCCACTTGTGACAGGATTTCATATACAACATCCACTTCTGGCCAAGAAGGGAGAATATCCTCCGGCATTGGAGAAAAGTGAGATATGAAGAACCAGATTGGAATAATGATGAGCAAAAAGGGAAAGAATGACTGAAAGAGAGACAGGAAGGAGAATGTGGAAAGATAATGTGATGAAGATATGGAAAGCAGATGCAGGGGAGTTTCAAAAGAGTTGGAAAATTCTCCTTTAAAAAACAAAGTCATAATGCAGTAATAATTCATTTTACACAATGCAGAATTCATTAAAGAATACAAAATCTCAGAAATTTTATTTTTGATGAAAGAAAACATAGGCCGAGCATGGTGGCTCATGCCTGTAATCCCAGCAATTTGGGAGGCCGAGGCGGGCGGATCACCTGAGGTTAGGAGTTCGAGACCAGCCTGGCCAGCATGGTGAAACCCCGTCTCTAACAAAATTACAAAAAATTAGCCGGGCATGATGGCAGGCACCTGTAATCCCAGCTGCTCAGGTGGCTGAGGCAGGAGAATCATTTGAACCTGGGAGGCTGAGGTTGCAGTTAGCAGAGAAGGTGCCACTGCACTCCAGCCTAGGTGACAGAGCAAGACTCTGTTTTTGTTTCTGTTTTGTTTTTGGTTTTTTTCTAAAGAAAACACAGAGAATTTGGAGAGTACAAAGACAATGCTTTCACACTCAGAAAGCAGAACAATTTTATATATTTAACTTCCCCCCTTAATTATAAACAAAAATTATAATGGTTAAGACTGAGTGTTTACATTGCGCTTTCCACACATCACAAAGTCCTCTCCTTCAATTAACTCATTTACTCTTCACAAACGCCTCATGAAGTAGTTAACATTAAAGCATCTATCTTACTTATGAGGAAACTTCTACTGAGACGTTAGATAACTTGCTTAAAGTTAGGAGTGGCTGAACCATGATTTGAACCTAAGAAGTCAGGCTCCAGTGACCATGCTCTTTGCTGCTACATGTTCAGGCACAGCTCTGTGTTCTAAATATCTCTACATGCACCCAGGAACCAACCTGGAGCTGTGAGGAGGCATACACTGTAGCATAGTATCAGTCTCCTTGATTTGTTGCCTCTGTTTTGTTTGAGGTTTGTAAAACAGATAAACACTTCTCTGGGACCTTAGGGCAAATCCACAACAGTTGCAATGATACCACAACCTCTTGTCATCTCTAAGTGACAAATAACTCGAATTGCAAGAAGGTTACTTGTTTTTTACACCTGTGCTGGATGAACCTGTACGAACTCTGTACACAGGAGTCTAAGATAAATAGTACATTGATATGGTTTGACTGTGTCCCCACCCAAATCTCATCTTGAATTGTAGCACCTGTAACTCCCGCATGTATTGGGAGGAACCGGGTGGGAGGCAACTAAATCATGGAGGTGAGTCTTTTCCGCGCCACTCTCGTGATAGTGAATAAGTCTCGTGAGATCTGATGGTTTTGTAAAGGGGAGTTCCCCTACACAAGCTCTCTTGCCTGCCGCCACGTAAGACATCCTTTGCTCTTCCTTTGTCTTCTGCCATGATTGTAAGGCCTCGCTAGCAACGTGGAACTGTGAGTCCGTTAAACCTCTTTCCTTTTAAATTACCTGGTCTCAGGTATGTCTTTATTCATGGCATGAGAACAGACTAATATATGCTACATACAGGATAAATAAATGTTCTTTACCTCTTTCCTGGGTGGCTCTGTTTTGGAGAGATTATTGTTGGCTGACATCTTTCCCATAATATTTGGCCGTAAGTTTTTATTTTGAGAGAAACTACTTTTGTGCAACTCTTCAAAAAGCTCCACCTATGATCTCTGTGCTAAATGATATCATTGTTGAAGTATGGCAGTAAGCACAGGATTTAAGCATTTCTGATTTAAGCACTGCTCCCTGAATTGTGTTTATTTTTCCTGTTTTATCTGAAATATCTATTTGAGGGCCAGGCACGCTTGCTCATGCCTGTAATCCCAGCACTTTGGGAGGCAAAGGCGGGTGGATCACTTGAGGTCAAGAGTTCGAGACCAGACTTGCCAACATGGTAAAACCCCATCTCTACTAAAAATACAAAACATACAAACATCAGGCAGGTATGGATGGTGGCAGGTGCCTGTAATCCCAGCTACTCAGGAGGCTGAGGCAGAAGAATTGCTTAAACCCAGGAGGCGGAGGTTGCAGTGAGCTGACATCACACCCCGGCACTATAACCCAGGTGACAGAGCAAGGCTCTGTCTCAAAAAAAAAAAAAAAAGAAAAAAAGAAAAAGAAATATCTCATATCTCTCTTTGAGTGCCCCTTCATTACCATGTCACATTCAGGGCCATCCCTGGAGATATTTTGCAGGTGCTCTGTCATATAAACAGCTTAAGCCACTGCAAATCTATCTGTCGATACCATTTCAGTAGCTCAATTGCACAGAAGCCTTAAAATAAATTAATAAATACAAACATACATACATACATACTGTATTACCTGGTGAGAGTGACTGGCTTGCCAGGTCACCCTCCCAAAACCTGGGCCTGGCCAGAGAATACCAGAATGACAGTATAGGCAGGAGTCATGGAACTCCTCAGGGTATCTGGTTGACCTCATCCATGGGACAGAGGGTTAGAGAGCATCCAAAACAGAAGAACAGGGATGGGGGCCCACACGGGGTTCCAATCCAAGTTTGCAACACCCCATCCAGATGGTGCTGCCAATCTCAGCTGGTCCCAAGTACCACAGGAAGTCTTAGAAGATTTGAGGAAAGCACTTCAAAGAATCGAGTCCCCTGAGGCCAGGTTAAGAACCCTGCTTACTCCAGTGTAAGAGTCATACCAACACCCGACTCTATACCTTTCTCCCCTAACTTATTATGACTTTCTCCTGATTGGCTGCACAACTTCTACATTCTTTCTTTTTGTATCAATCCACCTCATAGTGTAAATGTATTATTAATATTATTAATATGTTACTATCTTACATTGCACCATGTTCCTTCTTACTGATTTTATCAAACATAACCTCCTCTGTTGTAGTCCTCAATTGGATATGGTCTAGACCCAGTCCCCTCTCATCTACTCAAGGACATCACTTCAGCAATTCTCCCTTCTTTCTTATATCATTTACTTTTCTCTTTTTTGAATTATTTCCATCAGCACACAAAAATACAGTTGCCTTCACCATCTCAAAAAATCCTTTCTTTGGGAGGCCGAGACAGGCGGATCACTTGAAGTCAGGAGTTCAAGACCAGCTGGTCAACATGGTGAAACCCCATCTCTACTAAAAACACAAAAATTAGGCCAGGTGCAGTGGCTCATGCCTGTAATCCCAGCACTTTGAGAGGCCGAGGCAGGCCGATCACCTGAGGTCAGGAGTTTGAGACCAGCCTGGCCAACATGATGAAACCCCATCTCTACCAAAAATACAAAAAATTAGCCAGGCATGGTGGCATGGGCCTATAGTCCCAGCTACTCTGGAGGCTGAGGCAGGAGAATTGCTTGAACCCAGGAGAGAGAGGTTGCAGTGAACTGAGATTGCACCACTGCACTCCAGCCTGGGTGATAGGGTGAGACTGCGTCTCAAAAAAATCAATCAATATAAATAAATCAATAAATACAAAAATACACAAAAATTAGCCAGGCATGGTGGTGCACACCTGTAGTCCCAGCTACTTGGGAGGCTAAGGCTGGAAAATCACTTGAACTCAGGAGTGGAGGTTGCAGTGAGCTGAGATCGTGCCACTGCTCTCCAGCCTGAGTGACAAAGCGAGATTCTATTTCAAAAAAAGACATAGAAAAAAATTTTTCTTTGTCCTCCCCTCCCCATCAGCTACCTTCTCATTTCTTTGCTCCTGTAGCAAAACCACTTGAAAGGGCTATCTGCACATATTATCTGCTCTCCTCTCCTTCAGCACTGACTCAACTTGAGTTCTGGGTGTACTCTGCACAGAGGTATTTGGTAGAGAAGGAGGGAACAGATGGAGACTAATATCTACTCCATTCTCTGCTTGCCAGGCAGAAAGCTTGACATAGGACTTTGTCATAGTTGGAGAAGAAACATTTGGAAATTGGTCTATCCAGTAGCACCACCTTTTGCAATTGGCCAGGCTGAAGTAGGCCCCTCTTCTAATTCTAGAAAAGGTCCTGCATGTGTTTAGGATAGACTTGTTCTCCTGGTCTTTGTCAGCCCTCTTCAGTGAGGTTTCCAACCCAACACATCCCTGAAATTCCTCTGGTGCAAGGTCACCAGTGACTTCCACATGGCTAAATGCAATGGTTAATACATTAGTTTCCTATTGCTGCTATAACAAATTACCCCAAACCCAGTGGTTTAAAACAACACAAATTTATTATCACACAGTTCTTAGGATCAGAAGTTTAAAATGGGGCAGCAGGGCTGCTTTCCTTCTGGAGGCTCCAGGGGACAATCATTCCTTGCCACATCCCTCAGACCTCTGTGTCCACGGTCACATTGCCTTCTCTGACTTCGGCTCTGAATCTTTTGCCTCCCTCTTATAAGGACCTTTGTGATTACATCAGGCCCATATGGACAATCCAGGATAATCTCCCCATCTCCAGATCCTCAACATTAACCACATCTCCAAAGTTCTTCTTGCCGTGTAAGACAATATAGTCACAGGTTCTGGGTATTAGGATGTGGATATCCTTGTGGGGGTGGGAGGACATTACTCAGCCTACCACAGTTAGTTCTCAGTTGTTCTCTTATTGACCTGTCAGCATTATTTGATGTCCCTGATCTGTCCTTCTGCCTGAACACATTTTCATCTCTTGGTTTCTGGCATGCCCCGATCTTTTGGTTGTCTCCCTCCCTCATGGCTTCTCTATCTGAGTAGCCTCCTTGGCCTTCCTTACTTTCTATGACCACTCGGTCCTTGGTCTTCTCTTCTCTGTCCAGACTCCATTCATCCTTATGGCCTTGAGTATCACCTATATGCTGTGGTTCTTAAATTTGTATCACTGTCTATACATCACTTTTTTCCTTCCTCTTTTTATTTATTTATTTTTAGACAGAGTCTCACTTTGTCACTCAGGCTGGAGTGCAATGGCACCATCCCAGCTCACCCCAACCTCTGCCTCAAGGGTTCAAGCGATTCGCCTGCCTCAGCCTCCCGAGTAGCTGGGATTACAGGCACGTGCCACTGTGCCCAGCTAATTTTTGTATTTTTAGTAGAGACAGGGTTCCACTGTGTTGTCCAGGCTGGTGCTGAACTTCTGACGTCAAGTGATTCACCTGCCTTGGCCTCCCAAAGTGCTGGGATTACAGGCGTGAGCCACTGCACCCGGCCTTATACATCACTTTTAAACTACAGACTTGTACTTCCAACTGCCTGCTTAACATCACCAGCTAGATCTCTTTTAAAACCTGACATGGCCAAACAGAAATTCCTGACCATTCTCCCTCCCCATATCTGTTCTACCTACAGTCTTTCCCATCTCAGTTAATGATAACTTCATCCTTTGGTTGCTCCAGCCAAACTCTTTGGAGTTAATCCTGACTCTTCTCTGTTTCCCACATCCCATGCACAATCCATCACCAAATCCCATTGGCTCTACCTTCGAAACATACCCAGAATCCACTTCTCACCACCTCCGCTGCTCCCACCCTGGTCTCAGCTGCCTCCCTCTCTGTGCTGGCTTATTCCAATAATCTCCTAACTGATCTCCTGCTTCCAATTTTGCTTCCTACAACATTTTTTTTTTTTTTCCAGTGGAGCTGCTATAATGATTCTTTTGAAACAGGTCAGATTATATTAACTCCTTTGCCCAAAACTCTGCAAGAGCTCCATATCACACTCGCGCTGAAAGTGAACCCTGTTAGGCCCTACATGCTCTGCCCTTCCAACAGTCTCTCTGGCCTTCTTCACTTCCTGCTCTCCCTTTGCCCATTTTGCTTCAGCTACACGGGCCCAGCCCCCTTGTTGTTCCTTGAACACATCAGATGTGCTTCTGCCAGAGAGTCCTTTTGCACTGTCTGTTCTCTTTGTCTAGAATAGTTTTCCCAGGGAAGTGGGTGGCTAACTCCCTCACCATCTTTGTATCTTTGCTTAAGATAAAAGATTATCATCTTCTCAATGGGGCTTACTCTGTCCACAGACCAAAGGCCCTTTGTGGCAATGTGAATTGCTAGAAACTTTTGAAATTAATTGTATAATGTCTTTTTGTTTTTTTGAGACAGACCCTCGCTGTTGGCCAGGCTGGAGTGCAGTGACGCAATCTCGGCTCACTGCAACCTCTGCCTCTCAGGTTCAAGTGATTCTCCTGCCATGGCCTCCCACGTAGCTGGGACTACAGGCACGTGCACCACGCCCAGCTAATTTTTTGTATTTTTTTTTTTTATTAGAGATGGGGTTTCACCGTGTTAGCCAAGGATAGTCTCGATTTCCTGACCTTGTGATCCATCCACCTCGGCCTCCCAAAGTGCTGGGATTACAGGCGTGAGCCACCGTGCCCAGCCAATTGTATAATGTCTTTTAAAATCTATCAACACATCCTTTAATATAGCCCTTCCATGTTGGAGAATCTCTCCTACAGAAATGAGAGCACCACTGTGCAAGAATATTCATTATACCATTTCTCATAGGCCAAAACTAACTAGAAACAATCTGATTGCTCATCAATAGAAAAATTATTGAATTTATTGTGGCAAATCATATTTAAACACATTATATAGCAATTAAAAGGAATTAAGTTAGAAGCTTAAGGATGTCAGTGCTGTCTAATTAAGTAAAATGGCACATTGCAGAGTAACGTGTAAAGTATTATTAGCTTTTTGGAAAACAACGGCAAAACAAAAGTCTGCATAACTCTTTTAAGACCATGGAAGAAGTATAACTGGATACACACAAAGCTGTCAATATCAGTCACCAAGACGATATGAGAATAGAATAGAATAAAGTAGGAAATAATTAACTTTTTCATAAAATAATTTTATTGTTTTCTTCATTAACTTGCACATAATTCAGTAATTGCAATTAATTACTTAGTTTAAATAATGATTTTAACATATTTTAATAATATATCAGACCTTTTTTTTTTGTCTTCTCACCAGTGGTTGCTGAGAAGAATCCTACCTGATAAGTGAGAGTCAGGCTACTCTTCTATTTGCCTTTATTTTACACTAAACTCTGGTTGTATCTACAGATTTTTGTACCTTGGTGCTCACCTACTGTAGGAATCAACTCTCTCGGAAATTCAAGGAAACATTCCTCTTCAGCTTATATTGAAGATAATCATCTAATCTTCCTTCCTTATCCCTGCTGTCTCCATCCTTTACCCCTCACCCCCATTCCTCAGCTCTAGCCAGAACTGTTTCTGTTGTAAAGGTAATATTTTATAGGCTTGCACACAGTGTGCAAAAATATGATTTTCTTTACTTTGTAAGGCTGAACTTGAGTTTTGTATCAAGCTCCTATTCTTCCTGATTAAAAGAACAAATCTAGACAATTCAAATAACTCAGTAAGTTTAAAGTGGGTGTTTTTTTTTTTCCATGTCAGGTTTAATATCTATCAGGATTTTCTTATTCCTGCTCGTTCATTCTGGGGTAGCATCCATGTTCTAGGGATTCATGGCCCTGTAGGAAATATCTGCAATTGTCCTTTTCCCTGTGCCAGCATTTGCTGAGGTGTACAAGTCTTATCCAACCCTGAGCATGGTTGCCTCTCCTCTGTTACCCACTGAGGGCTCCATGGCCCTATCTGGTCCAGGGTTGCAGGGTCCCCACCGTTTTTCACTATGGTGCTTCCATGTCACAACAGCATGCCAATTTCAGGGCCCATGTCCTTGTCTCGAACAAACATTGTGTCTTTTCTTGGGTACTTAGGGAAATTTGCACATTCTCAAGGCTGCAGGAAAAGTGATAGGGCTACCTCAAGGCATCTTGCCATTGGCACATCATCCAGCCATCCACAGCCTGAGTTCTCTTGCACCACGGTGCTACAGAGAACTCTCCTGAGGCTGTTGCCTTCCAGCATCCCAGACAGAAAGCAGGCTACAAGTCCTCCCCTCTCAAATCCTCAGACTTTTGTGAGGGCCACCCTCCCACCCTGTCTTAGAGCTAAGATCATGGGGGTGAGCCCTGCCTTCCTTCTAGGAAGTTCTGCCAATGCCTAACTCAATTGCTTGCTTTCTTTCTCATCTTCTACCCCTCTCTCCCACTAAAAAGACTATTTTCTAGTGTTGGAACATTGTGTAAGGGGCACTGCAGAGTGGTGGGGGAGCTTGGTCAGCACGCTTTCTCATATCTTTCTACACTGATTTTTTTTTCAAACAAAAGCTAAGAATTTGATATTTAACATCAGCTGCCTGGTCTGTCGAAGGGGAGTAGGTCTCAGGGCACTGACTGAGTGAAGAAAGTCAAAGAATTGGAAAGCACAGAAAGTTCACTGGTTAAAACTTCCCATATTATCATGCCCTATGTCTATACTCATTTAGCCTTTCTGACCTTGGCATCTAGCTTGCTTCCTATGACTTTATCAGTCCACTTTTATTCATTTGAGTATTTGTTGATCACATGCTATGTCTCAGGCACTGTGCTAGATGTAGAGCTACAGATGGACAAAGCATGGTCCTTGCCCTCAAGAAGGAGCTCATAGTCTAATGGGGGAACAGCCTTGTAAACAAGTGCAAGGAAGTGTTAGAGGCACTAGGTTAGGTTACAGATACACAATGCTTTCTATTAGCTGAATCTGTAGAAACTAAGTCAGCTGACAAGGTAAAGGAAAGAGCTTTCCAAATAAAGGGAATAGCAGATACAGAGAAAGAAGAAGCAAGTATGATTTTAGCAGCTACAAGTAGTTGGGAAGAGGAAGTTGGAGAGTCAGGTAGCACCTGGATTATGGAGGCTCTCAAATGTCATATTAAGGGGTATTAACTTTGTACTATAGACCAGTGGATTTTAAACTCAGGATCCATGGACCTTTGAGACCATGGAAGAGCTTCATGTGGGTTTATGATTCCCCCAGATACTGCATATAAAATTTACAAGAATTAGGTATGGATTTTTCTGAGGTCTGCAGTATTTATTAGGGGATAGAGGCTCTACAAAAGATTAAAAACCACTGGATTAGAAAATGGGAGGTCATAGGAAAGGAACAGAGTCGAAAACAGTCATTAAGAGCATAGGCTCTGGAGTTGGAGTATCAGCAGGGCTTAACCAATTTCCTACCCTGCAAAATGGCGATCATGATAGTACCTCATGGGGCTCTTTGAAGGATTAAATGAGATAAATATGTCATGGTAACTGACATATAGTGAGTTCTCAAACCATGATTATAATGATCAACATCATTATGTCATTACGTCTGTAGGATGATTACTCTGCCAATAGAGTGGAGTGAGGAAGACTACTTAGGAAACACTTGCAATAGTCCATGCAAGAGAAAATGAGAACCTACACAGAAACTGCAAACTGGCAGCCCAAGGACAGAACCTAGCCCACACTCATTATGTATGTGTGTTGGAGGTAGGGACAGGGTATGTTTGTTTCCTGTTCTATATATAAGTTATTTAAAAATTTGAACTACTTACCCCATTTACAAATCAGAAGATTTCACATTAAAAACATAGGATTCTTTTAAATTTAAAATATCTGGCAATACTTGGCCTTTATTCTCTCAGGAGAGAGTCTGTTTAAACTAAGTACTCTGTGCTCCCTTTAAATAAGGTCTATTGTCTTTTAATTGGTCCTAGTCATAACTGCTCCCTGTTAATGACACATGTCCTGTCTTACTTGTTTTCCATGAATCTATGACTACAAGCCTAAACTAAAGCAGAGGCTGTGGCATGGTGAGGAGGTGATGGGTTCAAGGAATGTTGAAGGACAGAGTTGAGAGGGTTTGATGGCCAACTGCATAATGGGGATAGGGTCAAGGTAATTTGAATGGATCATGATGTCACTACTAAGACATAAAATACAAGAAGGGAAACTAGTTTGGAGGAAAGATGGGCAAGATCATAACTCAGGTGCAGACAGCTTAAGGTGGCTGTGGAACATCTGGAAAGAGACATCTAGATAACAGTTGAATATGTAGATCTTAGAAAAATGATCAGAACTAAAGACAAAGATTTTGAAGTCAAAGATGTAGTTTTTATGGTAACTAAAACAATAATAATTAATGAGATTGTGCAGGGAGAGTGAGAAAGAGTGTGAACTTTAAGGAACATTCCTTTTTAAGGGTAGAATAGGGGAAGACACTAGCAAAGAAGACAGAAGGAACATTCAGGAGGAGCAGGGTACAGCTGGAGGGGAAAAGGTCATAGAAGTCAAGGACCTAAAGAGTTTTCCAGGAGAAAATGGTCACTAGCTGATATGGTTTGTCTGTGTCCCCAACCAAATCTCATCTTGAATTGTAGCTTCCATAATCCCCATGTGTCATGGGAGGAACCCCGTGGGAGGTAACTGAATAATGGGGGTGAGTTTTTCCCATGCTGTTCTCATGATAGTGAATAAGTCTCATGAGATCTGATGGTTTTATAAAGGGCAGTTCCTCTGCACATGCTCTCTTGCCTGCTGCCATGTAAGACATGCCTTTGCTCCTTCTTCATCTTCCACCATGATTGTGAGGCCTTCCCAACTATTTGGTACTGTGAGTCCATTAAACCTCTTTTTCTTTATAAATCACCCAGTCTCAGATATTTCTTCATAGCAGTATGAAAATTGACTAATACACTAGCCAAATGTCACAGAGGATTATATTTAGTCCTTCAGAATCTAATCTGAGACATATATTAAAAAGTCTCGGATTCACATCCCAGTCCTATCACAAGCTTAGTGTGAGACTTTACGCAAGTCCTTTTAATTCTGGGCTCATACACCACATCCATAAATGAGGAGGTTGGACCAGGTGATTGGTAAACTAAGGTCTTTCAAGTGTTAACATTTTAGGATTCTTAGAAACCTGCCCTCCTCACCAGTTATGACCATTCATTCTTCCTGCAGCCATGCTGCTGCAAGTGGGTCTGTGTGTTTCTTTTTTCTTTCTTTCTTTCTTCTTTTTTTTTTTTTTTCTGACAAGGTCTCATCCTGTTGCCCAGGCTGGAGTGCAGGACTGCAGTGGCATGATTACAGCTCACTGCAGCCTTGACTTTCCAGGCTCCTCTATGTCAGCCTCCCAACTAGCTGGGACTACAGGTGTGCACGGCCCTGCCCAGCTAATTTTTTGTAATTTTTTATATATGTTTTTCACCATGTTGCCCAGGATGGTCTCGAACTCCTGACCTCAAGTGATCCACCCACCTTGGCCTCCCAAGTGCTGGAATTACAGGTGAAATCCACCATACCTGGCTTCTGTTTGTGTTCCTGTGGCTTCTACACACAGCATGTGACCGAGGCTAGACTGAGTCAGCTCAGTTTGCATCCAAAAAGGAAGCAGCCAAGTGTGCTCTGAAAGAGGAAGGAATTTTAAAAATGCCCCAGAGGTAACTTTCCCAATTTCATAGACCAATTGCAACACATTCATGACTTTTCTCTCCCTGAGGTGACTTCTGAAGGAATTCATAGGAATTCCCATGATTTATGAAGGGACCAGTTGTTTTCTGGCAACCTGGATTAATGTGCTTCTAAGACAGAGGATCTTCCCTCTGGTTTCTAATAATTTATTAACCAGATTATGAGTTACTTAATGGTGAAGCCTTTCTTTGACACAGTAGGTACTCAGTAAATGGGCATTCAAATAAATTTATGTCTCACATTATTCAATGTTCATGTTTATCCATTGGATTAAGAATGGAGGCCTCCAATTAATTAAAGTCCATTTAAGACGTGGAATTGCAGGAGGTCTGTTAACAAGAACCTTAAGGGAGAGAAAATGTTATTGAAAATTATGTGGAAATGTAGATTCTGGAATGGAATAGAATTGTTACATAAGTTAAAAGACCCCAAGATCAAGGAAAGGAAGATGAGTTGGGCACAGTGGCTCATGTCTGTGATCCCAGCTTTTTGGGAGGTTGAGAAGGGAGGATCACTTGAAGTTAGGAGTACAGGACCATGCTGGGCAACATAGGGAAACCTATCTCAACAAAAATGAATTTAAAAAATAAGCCAGGCATGGTAGCATGCGCCTATAGTCCCAGCTGGTTGCACCACTGCACTCCAGCCTGGGGGACAGAGTGAGATCCTGTTTTTTTGTTGTTGTTGTTGTTTTGTTTTGTTTTGTTTTGTTTTAAAAAAAAAAGGAAGGAAGATTGATCCAAGTTATAACTGAAGTTATAACAGTCAGGGTGTGGAGTTAAACAGTTATTACTCAATCTATGATCACGTGTTGAGATTTTGCCCAGCCTCTTTCATCTGTTTTCATCTGTTGCATTGTTTGCATGAAGGACCACATCTCATATAGGAAATAAGAGAGGAAGGAGATGTCATCCTGATCACTCCAGGTTCCACTGCAAAGTCTTTTTCCCCAGGGCAGCCTTTGATATTGGCTGAACTTAAGTCAGCCAGTTTCCTGTGTGATAAACACTCACATTTGATTTTTGTAAGCTTGCCACGCACCTTCCCTATCAATTTCCTTCCAATATGTTTCTGATAAGGACCATTGCCACTTCTTGAGTATCAGGTTCAGGCGCAGTAGTACTTGTCAGAGTTGCAGGTAAAATATAAGACACTCGGATGATTTGAATTTCAAATAACAATGAATAATTTTTAATATAAGTGTGTCCCAGAGCATCCTGCATTTTTATTTGCTAAATCTAGCACCCTATGTTTTATATTCTATGTCTCTATTTTTGATATTTCCTTCTTTGGCTTGGTTCCAACACTTCATCTAGCCCCTCCAGAGCCAGTGCTTTTGCACCTCTGCTGTCCTCTGCTGGTCATGGTTGGTCACTGGTGCTGGAGGGAAAAGCCCAACAGCTTGGGCTTAAAATAATGTTGAAGGAATACGGATAAAGCATGCCCATCCAGCAAACATTCATGGGGCATAGTCCATATTCCGGGTTATGTGATGAGCTAGCAAACATTCCATGTCCTCAAGAAGCTCCCAGGCTAGAAGACAAGAGAGACTTGTACAGAACGTATACTGGACTAGAAGTCAGAAGTCCCAGGAGAAAACATTCTGGTCTAAAATCTTTCACAAACAAGCTATGCAACGTTGAAGTCACTTAAGTTTTTGGGATTTCTAGCCTCTCATCAAAATAAAGGATAGATGTCAGGAAGAAAAAAATACTATTGGAAAAATGCAGCAGAATTTATCTTGGAGAGGTAGCTTTTGGGAAGAGTGAAATAGCCCAGAGAGAGCTCCCGAAGTTATGAAAGTATTCCCAAAGTCATGGAGAGGCAAGGAGGTAATGGGCGGAGGGTTAAGTAAGTAACAGGAGTGCTGGTGGTTTATAGGTGACAACTGGCTGTGAAAACATCCTCCTTGCAATACTCAAAAATAGCTGGGACATGATTGTATTTCCTGTAATTACACACCGTATGTTCCTGAGATATTTTGTTTAGGGGGACCACAGAAGGCTGGAGAATTTCATGACTCTTGAAGATCCTATGGAGTGAAGTTGTTGCTAATCTTTGAGATCCCATGCAGCTCCAACAGTCCACGGCCCTACTATGTATTATGACAGAAATATAAATGACATACTAATTGAGACCAGAGAAAGGCATGATCCATGTCAACTGCTGGAGTCATGAAGAAACCTCACGACCTATGTGTGGCACCAGTCCCTCCAACAGAGTTCATTAGCCCCTTGAATCGTACTCTCCTCCACCTGATTGCTCAGGCTAGAAACTTAGAGGCAACCTCAATTCCTGCCTCTCTCTTCCCCACCTGCCCCTTCGATTCCTTTACAGGATTTATACTTCTACAAATTCTACGTCTGAAAAATATGCTTGTTCTGCTCACTTCCCTCCATCTCCTGGACTATCCCAGTTTAGGCTGCCATGGCTACTTCTGCAGTTTAGGCTGCAATGGCCTCCTAAAAGGTCTTGCCAATTCTCTTGTGCTTTTCTGAACCATTCTTCACAGTGCAGCCAAGAGTCATCCTAAAAATTAATCCCATCAATGGCTTCTCATGGCCCGTAGCAGAAAACATTATGAAAACGTCCTTTCTGAGCTGGCTTGTGCCTGACTCCTGAGTTTCTCTTCTCTCTGGCCACTGCCCTCTTTCACATCATGCTAAGCTCCAGCTCTACTGACCTGGTGTGTTTTATCTCATATGTTGGGTTCTTTCTTGCCTTCAGGTCTTTTACAGGTACAAATTTCTCTAAGGACCCTTCCCTAATCCTTCGAGAGGAAAAGTTTTACATTCTGTAGAGAAACTTCTCTTAATAAGAATGATGATGATAAAAATTATAGTGCCCACTGCAAGCCAGGCACTACTCTGAGCTCTTCATATGTAATAACAGATAAATGCTCCTATAACATAGTTTTTCTATCAAAGTTCTCATAACATTTCATTTAAATTGCTCTCTTGATTATCTAATGCCATTATTGTAGTGTAGAGAAGACAGGGACTCTCTGTCTTGCTCACCCTCGTAGCCACTACCATTAAAATGCCTTTTCCTTCCTCAATGCAGGATAGCATATGAGCGTATGCCTAGCACAGATGAATATTATTTAAGCTCTTTTTAAAAGAGCTTAATATTTTTACTAGAAAGCATTGAATTGTAAACTTTAGTGAATTGTCTAGTGTATGAATTGTATCTCAATAAAGCTGCTAAAAATTGAGTTTTTTCTTTTTTAAAAAAGAAATTGGTTATAATAAGAGTCATGTAATGTTTTCCTTTGGGGTGAATCTGGAGATTTTGATTAGAAAGGGACTTGTGGGACTTCTCAGATGTTAACAACATGTTATTTAGGGATCTGAATGGTAGTTACATGGGTGGTTTTTTGTGTGTGATAGTTTAAGCTGTACCTTCATGCTTAATGCAGCTTCTGTATGTATGTTTATTTCCCAAGAAAAAATTTATAAAAGTATACCCAAAAAATACTGATTTTAAACAAATTTAAATTTAAAACAAATCTAAAGGAATGGGTTAATGATTTTATTTTGTCATTACGTGTCTGCCATTTACCGGTGGTGTGAACTGGGCAAGGCAGCCAACCTCTGAAAGCCTCAGTTTCTTCTCCCATTAAACAGGGACCCTATTATGTCTGTGTAATAGGCTGAACCTATAATTGTGAGAAACCAACTTCCTTTTTGCCCAGAACATTATAGGATTTTGACATGATCTAAAAATGTAAAAGGTTATCTGAGAAAATGCCCATTTTTCTGGGCACGAGGTGAACCTCCCTGGTCAGGGTGGCACAAAGAAAGGCTCAGTAACATGGAGGAATGTTAGAAAAATCAAGTTCAGGTAAGCTCGGACACTGTCAGGAAGGCAGCAAAATGGGGACAAGGAAGAACTGTCTCTGGTGGGTATAAGTGTAGAGCCTTTTTAGCTGAGACCAAAGAGAGACCAGATTAGGGCCGGCAGTCAAGCACCAATGGGCATGCATCTACCTCTGAGACAACAGGAGAAATAGGTGTTCCCAAATCCTTGGGCCTTTGGGGATTGACCTATCTGGTAAGATCCAAATAAAATAACTCAGTCCTCCCTCTCGTACAATTGCAGAAAGTCCAGTATCTCTACAATGTTTATCAGGGTACAGGGAGAGGGGGAAGCTTTGTCTTTAGTGCTCATCACCTCCTACTGTGCTCAATTCTCCATCCCCACAGCTGTCTTGCTTCTTGTCTGCTACTGTCCTTTCTCTTGACCCTAAGCTAAGGCACAGCTCACCCTCTTTCCCAAAGCACTGATAATGTAAACCTGCTCCATCTGGTGGTACCTAAGGCTTTATCAAAGACTTGGGGATAATGGGTCAAAGAAGCTCAAAACAAGAAACTATTTAAATTACCATCAGGGAACACTACCATTAAAATGCCTTTTCCTTCCTCAATGCAGGATAGCATATGAGTAGCCCCTTACTGGATGTGCCTTCTTGAGTGAGTTACTTGACTGATTAGTCTTGGTTTCCTCTTCTGTAAGATGGTGATAATCCTAAATTTGCTTCCTGGGTTTCCTCTGAGGATCACATAAATAGTGTATTTGAACACAGAATACCTGTTGATGTAGTAAATGATGCCAGTAGTAGTAGAAGAAGGAAAATAAGTAATAGCATTAGATCTCTCACTTGGTAATATATTCTAGAGGCCCATTCCTTCCCACGGAGTCCATTTTCACATCTATTCTCTTCCCTGCATCTAGAATTCCAAATCACAAGTTTCTTGGGCTGCAAAGGAAAATAGCTAACATTCCTGTTTCTTTATTATGCAGAACATTTTGGTTACCCTTTGCTCAATCCCATCAATCCAGTATAATCCAGGACCTTCTTTTACCATTCCAAAACTTTCCTAAATACAGAACCCTGGGCCAGGCACAGTGACTTACACCTGTAATCCCAGAACCTTGGGAGTCCAAGGCAGGTGGATCACTTGAGCTCAGGAGTTCGAGACCAGCCTGGGCAACGTGGAAAAACGCTGTCTCTACTACAAATACAGAAAATTCGCCAGGCATGGTGGCATGCACCTGTAATCCCAGCTATTTAGGAGGCTGAGGTGGGAGGATCACCTGAGTCTGGGAGGTCAAGGCTGCAGTGAGCCAAAATCATGCCACTGCACTCCAGCCTTTGCAATAGGAGTGAGACTCTGTCTAAAAAAACAAACAAAAAACCCTAGACTCTACACCCTAGAGCTCTGCCTTGAAAGATTTAATAGAAACTGGCTGAGCACAGTGGCTCATGCCTGTAATCCCAGCACTTTGGGAGGCCAAGGCAGGCGGATCATCTGAGGTCAGGAGTTCAAGACCAGCCTGGCCAACATGGTGAAACCCTTCCTCTACTAAAAATACACAAAAAATTAGCTGGGTCTGGTGATGCACACATGTAATCCCAGCTACTCAGGAGGCTGAGGCAGGAGAATCGCTGGAACCCAGGAGGCAGAGGTTGCAGTGAGCTGAGATCATGTCATTGCACTCTAGCCTGGGCAATAAGAGCAAAACTCCACTTCAAAAAAAAAAAAAAAAAAGATTTAATAGAAACTGAAGATAGAGTTTTTTCTCAAAGCAGAACTCAAAGTCAGCGGAGCTCTGCTCACCTTCGCCATAAGTCTCATTGGGAAGAAAGGCTGGCATACGTTTGTTCTCTCTTTTGCCATAACAACCCATTGGTGTGGCAGCTCAAATAATTATTTATTCATCCTTTAGGACATTCATATCATCTCTGCATTTATTTATTCAACAAATCTTTATTGAATGCTTATTTCATGCCTGACACTCTGCTAGGTACAGGTGAGTAGAGACACACCTGGAGCTCTCTTGCAGCTTTTTATTCAATGATAACCAGAAACGCAATGCAAAGTCCAACAGTGATAAACGCTACAAAGGGGAAGTGTCTAGAGCTAAAAGAGCACCTAAAACAGAGCTTTAACCTAATCTGGGAGGTCAAAGAAAGTTTTCTCGGAGGAAAGGCTAGAGCCCAAACCTGTAGTCACCCTTCTGTTAATGTCCAGAAAAGAGGAAGAGTTCGGTGCATTGTGGGCAGGTAGAGCATTCCAGATAGAAGACACAGAAATGGCTTCCAACTACGTGAGAAAATCCATGCTTTAGGGATTCATCGTACAACTCATGCAGACCATGATTGTTCCAAGAATTCTTTCCAGAATTGGCACAGATATGGGCAGAAAACCAAGGTAAAGGCTGAGCGTGGTGGCTCACACCTGTAATCCCAGCACTCTGGGAGGCCAAGGTGGGCAGATCAGGAGTTCGAGGTCAGGAGTTCGAGACCAGCCTGGCCAACATGGTGAAACCTCCTCTCTGCTAAAAATGCAAAACTTAGCTGGGTGTGGTGGTAGGTGCCTGTAATCCCAGCTACTTGAAAGGCTGAGGCAGGAGAATCGCTTGAACTTGGGAGGCGGAGGTTGCAGTGAGTGGAGATCAAGCCACTGCATTCCAGCCTGGGTGACAGAGTGAAACTCCATCTCAGGAAAAATAATAAAATAAAATAAAACCAAGGTTAAGAAGGAAGGCCCTCCTCCAGTTTAGTGAATGTTGAGGTTGTGCCAAAGTAGTAAGAGTATCTCTAATACCAGAATCTCTATGCAGTATGCTCACACACACTGGGTTCACTTAATGTAGATGGAGTTTCCCTGACATACTCTGGAGAAATGGCCCATGCCTATACACAGTCATTAGAAACGGAGGCTTCTGTTATGTTTGCCCAAAGTTTATAGGAAATATCCCTTGCAGCCCATTCTGCCAGGAAACCATCCTTACGTAATTCCTCCCTGTGCTCCAACGGCACCTGTTGCATGTTCTGTCCATACACTTATCTCATGGTAGTTCATCATTTGTTGATATCTCTGTGTGTCTTAAAAGTTTGACAGGAAATATAGCTTAGTGTTTAACCATTTACTATGTTCAATGTTGCTAAGAACAATGTTTTTCCTTAAAAACAGAAACTTAATACCTTGGCTGCTTTGGAGGCCAGTCAAGAAGAATCTTGCATTTAAGGAAGTAACCAAAATATCAGAGCATTATGTCTGTGCTAAATGTCTTTGTATTGCATTTTAGTGGCTATTAATTACCAGTAAAATCACTTTCCCTCTCTTCAGCTCCCCTTATTAAAATCTCTGTGATATAAGGCAGATCAAGATGATCAGTAAGAATACATCATTAATTTTGCAACTGAAATTAAATGAGAATAAGTAGAGAAGAAATAAAAGTTTAGAACAGATATTTGGGATAATTTAGAACCATGTTTGAAATGAACTAATTAAATATTAACCTTATCTAAAGCTATTAAGCTAAAAATAGAAAAGTACCTTTCATATAAATTCAGTGATCTGAATTATTAATATGCAAAATTAAATGCCATGTTCAATTTCAGTTTTTTACACCAACATGAATATTGACATTATCCATAACACCAGAAAGACCTTGCAATCATATGGTGCTTCGAGGCTTGTACAACATGGAGAATTTCAGTTTCCATTAAATAAACAACAAATTACTTTAAAAATTAAACAAAGCTGAATTTTTCAGAGCTTTGATTTGCTAAGTGCCTGCGATATTTCTTCCTGGAATGTAGAGAAAGTGACCCCTAGTGGAATTCTGATGAAGCATTTCTCCAGCATTGTTCACTTATTTAGCCAATCGAGAGATGCTGCCTGACTGGGCTCTGGGGACAAAGATATGATTGAAAGTGAAGTTTAGGGTGGTAGAAAAGATTGATCAGAGCTGCGAGTGAGAGAGTGGAAGTAGTTAACTTGACAATGGGCTGAAGGAGAGGTAGTTAGGGCAGCTGGACAGAGGAGGCTAGAAGTGATAAAGGCCATTCACACAGAGAACTCGAGCAGCTTGGTGCCTCCTGGAAACTGCCAGTGGTTTCATTTGGTGACGAATGAGCACTTCCAGGAGAATGGATAGGGTTAGAAAAGTTGGCAAGGACCAAGCCATGACACGCGACAGGGTCTGGCCTTTAGTCTATTGGATATTGTCCCCCAAACACTGTTCCTTGGATATTAACGGAGGTAACAAATACTGCCCAAACCACATTCCGAATGCTAGTATGAACCAGGCCTCACATAGATCCAAGAGACTGTTTAAAAATGGACTTCTTTAACTATTTGCAGTCCTCTGAAAGACCACGTCAGATAGACTAGAAGATTTTTTAAGTCAGGGAGCAAAGATAGAACTGGGAAGTGGCTTAGACATGAGAGGAACTAGAGAATAAGCAACAGTTTAAAATGTTGTGATTATGGATAGAAAGAAGAGCCAGTGGGCCCAAACATCTTTACAGCAAATACTCCCAGCTGATGGGACGCAGCATGTGTGGTTGAGATCTTACGAATACCCAGCAGGGCTGGAGTGGCAGTTACCTTTAAATAGCACCTCTGTTGGCAGCAGCGGCAGCATCCCTGCCATTTATTGAGTCATCTGTATGTGCCAGGAGTGTGCTGTCTCTGTACTATTTTCATCTTCCCCCAAAGCCCATCAATATTAGTCCCACTAGACAGGAAAGGAAACTGAGACTTACGAGGTTTCACTGAGTTTCCAAAGTTCACTCTGTTGGCAGGTGGTGTGGCTGATCCACGCTGAACCCACCCTGTGACTCCAGTTCAGTGGGCCAGGAGCCCAGCCTTTTGGGAGTCATAAGAAAACAGAGGGTGGTTAAAGGCACCAAAGTGAGTAAGTTCATCAAAGGAGGCCGTGAAGATGAGAAGAGGAGGGAGCGGAGCTATTCGGTTGGTGTAAAAGTAATTGCGGTTTTTGTTATTACCTTATCTTTTAGGTAATGTGGTAAAACCCATTACCTTAACAGCAAAAAATCACAATTACTTCTGCACCAACCTAATAGAAGCCCAGAGAACGGCAGCCTCTGACAAAACAGAGGAGGAAGAAATGAAGAAGGTAGAGGGGGAAGGGACAAAGTGGTAGAAATAGAACCAAGGGAGAGCCATCTCCTGGAAGGAGAGGGAGAGAGAGAGACTCTCCAGAAAGTATTCAACAATATCAGATGCCACAGAGAAATCAGGTGAGGTGAAGCCTAAATTTTGATCATTACGATTGGCAGCCAGGAGGCCATGGATTTTCTGAGAGAGAGAAATGGTAATGGGGTGGAGGGCAAACCCTTTATGTAGGAACTGAGGAACAAACAGGAAGTGAAAGAAGGAGCAAGCCAGCGCTTGCTTTATCAAAGAGCCTGGCTAAGAAGAAGCAGAAGTTAGATGAAGATGTATGATGAAAGAAGGGGGTTTCCTCCTAAATATTGAAAAAGCTATGTTTATGTGTTCAGGAGAAGCAGACATGAAAAATAAGTGGCTGAAAATTAAGTAGGAAAGATGATTGATTGAATAAAGGACAGAAAAGGGATCAAGAGCATAGAAGAAAACATTTGGATTAGGCAAGAAGATAAGGACGGGAGGCAGGAGGGAGGAATGCCTGTTCTGTTGATCTGTCTATAAGCGAAAGCAGGAGTGAAGAGTTAAGCCCAATACTTGCTATTATGTTTCTCTGCAGTTGAAAGCAGAGGCAGTGTCTGACAGCCAGAGGGATAGAAAAGGCAAGGAGGATTGAAGAGAAGCCTTCTAACAACTGCTGTGGAGTAAGGGGTGATGGATGGCCTGGGACAAGCAAAAAGACCCCTAAGCAGCAGAAAGAAACTAACCCAAGGGGAACCCATGAATATGTAGTGGCATGCGTCTGCTGAGTGCTGCAGTGACTTTAACAGTGCTTGGGCACGGAAACACAAAAAGCAGATCCCAGGGCCAGCATTTTGCAGATCAGATAAGGCAGAAAAGAAATACGATGCTGCTAAAATTAAAAAATAAACTAAAAATTTAGGGACATAAAGCCTGAGGGTGGAGATGAGGATGGTGTAATGATAAACTAACAGAAAATGGAGACATGAAAGGGCTGGGGGTCTTGGTGTTGGAGGTCACTTCTGATGGGGGCAAGAGACTGAGAGCCCAGAGACAGGAGTTTGTGATTGAAGAGGAAAGCACTAGCCATCTGTTGAGAACATCTTATGTGCCTGGCACCATGCTAAGCACATCATCCATAGAATTTTATTTAATCCTTACAGAAAACCTATAAAGTTAGTATTATTCTCCTTACTTTACAGATGAAGAAATTGAAGCTCCAATACAGCAGCTAACTTGTGTGGTATCACACAGCTGGTTGATTTTCCCAAAACCTTCACATTTCCTTCCAGTGCTAAGGGTGAGAGGTGGAGCTGTTGGGTGATGAAAAGGATAAGGGTGGCTTACGAGAGAGAATTGTTCTTCCAGAGTAGATTTCAAGGTCAGTGAAACAGAGAGCTAGTTTGTTTGTTTGTTTGCTTGTTTTTTGTTTGTTTGTTTGTTGTTTTTTGGGGTTTTTTTTGCTTGTTTTGCTTTGTTTTGTTTTTAGAGAACTAGTTTTGAACATGTGCTGGCACGCTGATAATGGATGAGTAAATTATGGTAGCTGTGAGTGGGTATAAAGACACTAGCCAAGAGAGTAGATTGTATGTCCAGAAGCAAGGGTACTGAGCAGAGATACAGAGGGTGAAATCGCCAAATTGTATGAGCCCTAAAAGTGGTGACCATTTTGTATGGGGCTGGGCAGGACTGCCTATGTCATTTGATGGGCACAGTGCAAAATGAAAATGGGGGGTCTAAATATAGTGTCATTAAAGGTACTGAAATATGAAAATGTTTCTGCAGTCTTTCTCTCTCTTGACCGGTCATGGTGTTTTTATTTGATATTTCATTTCTTGTTCGCTCAGACATGGGGATACTTGCAGAGGGAGTGCAGACCCCCTAGAGACAC
Organism: Theropithecus gelada; assembly: GCF_003255815.1. Classification (NCBI taxonomy): domain Eukaryota; kingdom Metazoa; phylum Chordata; class Mammalia; order Primates; family Cercopithecidae; genus Theropithecus; species Theropithecus gelada. The sequence goes on along the minus strand of NC_037679.1, from coordinate 25,260,975 downwards.
CCAGTGGGGGCTCTGTCCCCCAACTCAGTGCATGGCCCACTGGCTTCTGAGTTCTACCTCCCCTGAAGGGCTGCACCGTGGCTAGAGACAGGGAGATCCACCTCCCCATTCCCACAGTCCACCACAGCAGAAGGGGAAGAACCAAGGAATGGCAACCTCCACATTAGGATGCCCTTAGGATCTGGATCAGGGATGGCAAAAGTCTGTCTGTTTTGAATGAAGTGTTTTTGAGTTTTTCTAGCAACTTGGTTGGTAGATACTGTTTTTAGCAGCCATCAGCGGACCAGACAGCAGCACATCAGTAGGGGATCCACCTGCATGTATCTCCTCAGGCTCACCATCAAGGGTTGCAGGCAAGTTTCAATGACACAACCACCACATGAAAGGTTAAGAGTTTTTAGTGCATACAGACCCTGGGGCGTACACAGCATGCCTGGAGGACGCACACAGACACACACACACACACACACACGGTCAGCAAGCTCAGGCAGAGAGAGAAGGGACCCAGGGGCCAACGCCTTTACTGGGTCCAGGGTGTTATCCAAACAGATTTCCTGCAGGGAGTTTTAATTGGTGGGTGTAAAGCAAGCAGGTACCAGTTCCAGGAAGTCACATTGTGATTGAAAGGTGATCACTTTGAGTTCGAGGGCCAATGTCTGAATGGTCTGTCATTTGCAGGAACATGAATAGAACTGGAAATCATTACGTTAAGCGAAATAAGCCAGGCACAGAATGACAAATATTGCATGTTCTCACTTATATGTGGGAGCTAAAATAGTTGATCTCATGGAGGTAGAGAGTAGAATGATGGTTCCCAGAGCCTGGGAAGGGGGTGCATGTGGGAAACAGAGTAGAGGAATAAAGAAAGATTGGTTAATGGGTACAAACATAGAGTTAGATGGAAGGAATGAGTTCTGGTGTTCAATATCACAGTAGGGTAACAACAATATATTGTATATTTCAAAATAGCGAGAAAAAAGAGAATGTGGAATATTTGAAATATTCAATAGAGAATATTTGAAATACTGTATACAATGTGTGAATATTTGAACTATATATATACACACAATGAATCATCACACATTGTATACATGTATTAAAATATTACATGTATTCCATAAAATGTAAAATATTATGTATCAACAAAAAACAGAATGAAGGTTTTGTTTAAAGAAAGCAGTGGGAAAGCTAGGAGCCCAGCTTGCTGAGTGAGAGATTCTTCCAAGTTCTTATCTCTGGCCACCAGCTGGAGCCATTTGGGTGAGAAATAGTATTGGAAACTGTGTCAAGCATGACTGAGCCCTACTTCTGGAATGAAAAAGTTAAACTTGTATTTAATAATGGATGCTGAGGCAACATAAAGTTACAAGCACTCACTACACTTAGCCCCGACAAGTTGCCCACAAATGCACTGTGGCACTGCCATCCTGGAGGGGAGATGGTGCTGCCATGCCCCACCCGAAGATACCACCAAAGGTGCTCAGTTAACCTCTGCTCCACTAGGAGCAGAGGGCAATGGTGGAACACAGGTAGGCTTGTTCCACCGACATGACCTGGTCACTGCCTGAGGATCTGACAGAAAGGGGCAGGCTGGACAGGACCCAGGGGACAGGGAACAGGAGGCCAAGAACCTGACCTGGAGAGGTGGGGAGGCAGCAAGGGGCAGAACCCCACATGAGCCAAGGCTTCGAGCCCCTGGTGAATGCTCCAGAGTCCCATCAGACTTCACTGATAAAACACAAAATAAAAGGTAAAATTGTTGTATTCATTTTCTAGGGCCATCATAACAAAGTACCACAGGCTGGGTAGCTTAAACAGCAGAAATCTATTTCCGGAGGCTAGATGTCCGAGATCAAGGTTTTGTTTCTCCTGAGGCCTCTATCCTTGGTTTGTAAATGGCCATCTCCATCTGTCTTTACATGGTCTTACCTGTGTCTGTCTGTGTCTTAACCTTTTCTTATAAGGATATCAATCCTATTGGATCAGGGCCCACCCCAATGACCTTATTTAACCTTAATTGCCTCTTTAAAGGCCCACTCTTCAAGTTAAGTCATTGTATTCTGAGGTACTGAGGGTTAGGACCTTATAAGAATTTTGAAGGAGACATGAATCAGCCTATAACAATTGTTAAGAGTTTCAAGACGGCAACTGCAAAGTATGAAACCCCAAGCATGGGGCATCTGTGCATGAGGCCCTGTGTAACTGCACTGGACGCATGCCCACGAGGCCGGCACTGTGAGATCAGTGGTGTAGGAGCAACAGTGTGGAACTAGGAGGATCTGGCCTACTCCTGCCAGACCTAGAGGTGTTGGGCTCATGGAAGAATGAGCACCTTTTGCTGGACAGGGTGGTAAAGGAAGCCAAGTGGTATCCTTGGATGAAAGTCAGGTTTTGTTAAGACAACAGAAAGTGTAAATGCTGTTGTTCTTTTTTGTTTGTTTGTTTGTTTATTTTGAGATGGAGTCTGGCTCTATCGCCAAGGGTGGAGTGTAGTGGTGTGATCTCTGCTTACTGCAACCTCGGCCTCTCAGATTCAAGTGATTCTCCTGCCTCATTCTCCCAAGTAGCTGGGATTACAGGCAAGCACCAACATGAACTGGCCAATTTTTATATTTTTACTAGAGATGGAGTTTAGCCATGTTGGCCAGGCTGGTCTTGAACTCCTGACCTCAGGTGATCTGCCTGCCTCGGCCTCCCAAAGTGCTGGGATTACAGGCATGAGTCATTGTGCTCAGCCATAAAATTGCCTTTAAACAGCTTGAGAATGATGTGGAGTTTTTTTTGCAAGCAAGAGAACATTCCACTGGACAGAGTAAAAGTGTCTGGGAGGGAGGTCAGCAGTGAATGAATGAACTCCAAAGGGAAGAGATGTACATGAGGATAAGAATAGGAGATCATACATAGAACCAGTGAACTTTATATTTCATTACTTTTAATCACAGTGGCTTTAAATTCCTTGAAATTAGAAATTAAATTAACAATTAATTGAACTTTAATTAAATGTTAACATTCCTTGATCTAACTGTTCCTGCACTTCACATACAAGCACAGGGTTACTGATTGACCAGGAGAAGGACATTTCATGCTAATCTACCCTTGTTCTCCTGTGGTCTCTGTTCCAATCAATGCAACATTAGGAGAGGATGGACTATGAAGAGGTAGCTTCTGTAGCTTTAGCACACTGCCTGTTCTTCCACATGGGAAACAAAATCATAATTGATATCACATTACAGTAGTACAAATTAAGCTTAGTCCCTTGAATATTTGCATGGCGGTCATTATCTTCAATATCTTGTAATCATCTCTCCCAAAAAACAACAACAAAAGGCTTGTCTGCCTTTATATGAATAGAAATACAGGTGATTTATAAGTTTAAAGAACTCCAGCAGGCCGGGCGCGGTGGCTCAAGCCTGTAATCCTAGCACTTTGGGAGGCCGAGACGGGCGGATCACGAGGTCAGAAGATCGAGACCATCCTGGCTAACACGGTGAAACCCCGTCTCTACTAAAAAATACAAAAAACTAGCCGGGCGAGGTGGCGGGCGCCTGTAGTCCCAGCTACTCGGGAGGCTGAGGCAGGAGAATGGCGTAAACCCGGGAGGCGGAGCTTGCAGTGAGCTGAGATCCGGCCACTGCACTCCAGCCCAGGCGACAGAGCCACACTCCGTCTCAAAAAAAAAAAAAAAAAAAAAGAACTCAAGAACTCCAGCAGTAGAATATTACTACAGGAAATTGACATGTAAAGTAGAGATAAAACAACTTTCTTATACAGAGCTACATAATGAAAATTCTGATATATTGTTGCATATAGTTTTTGTTTCCTATTAAAATACCATTAAATAAGATTACAAAATTAATTTTTCATCATACTAATAATAGTAACCATTAAACGATTAAATAAATACATGTTCATTGCAGAAACTTCAGAAAAAAAAAAAATAGCCTGGCATGGTGGTGCATGCCTGTAGTCCCAGCTACTTGAGAGGCTGAGGTGAGAGGATCCCTTGAGTCCAGCATGTCGTGGCTGCAGTGAGCCATCATCACATTACTGCACTCCAGCCTGGGTGACAGAGAAAGACCTGAAAGAAAGAAAGGAAGGAAGGAAGGAAGGAAGGAAGGAAGGAAGGAAGGAAGGAAGGAAGGAAGGAAGGAAGGAAGAGGGAAAAGAAAGAAAGAAAGAAAGAAAGAAAGAAAGAAAGAAAGAAAGAAAGAAAGAAAGAAAGAAAGAAAGAAAGGAAGGAAGGAAGGAAGGAAGGAAGGAAGGAAGGAAAAAAGAAGGAAGGAAGGAAGGAAGGAAAGGAAGGAGGGAAGGAAAGGAAGGAAGGAAAGAAAGAAAGAAAGAAAAGAAAGAAAGAAAGAAGAAAAAGAAAAAAAGGAAGACATCTCTATAATCCTAACACCACTTTCTTTTAGATATTTTTATTTTTTTCTAGTCTTTTTTCTGTGATTATGTACCCATAAACTTTCTGTCTGCAAAAAGTAGAATCCTATTTTACAGTGTTGAGTAATCTGCCTTTTACCACTTAACAATGTATGATAAACAATGTTGTGTATCATCATGTCAGTGACTGATTTTAGTTATAAATTATTTAACAAATTTCCTGTTGTTAGACCTTTAGGTTTTTTTTAAAAAAAAACTATTTACTATCATAATGCAGCAATGGACATCTACCTAGCTATAAACTTTTATACCTCTATGATAATTTTCACAGGATAGAGTCATAGAAATGTCATTAGGGTATCAAAGTTTTTAAGCCTTTTGAAAAAAATAATTTTAAACAGATAGAAAAAGTGAAGAACTAGTTTGAATAATTATTAAGCATTTCCATGTAGAACAGTGTAATGGACATAAGACCAGGACAAGTTGATTAGTCACTATTAATTAAGGTTGATTAGTCACTATTCATTAATTAAGGTTGACAATGAGGTGTAAATGTAATTGTTCTTGGAGTTAAATTAGTTAAATTCTTACACAATAAATGTGACTAGAAACAAACCAGGAGAGTGTCCATGAATATATGAATGGGAATAATGGGAATTTAAATATGAGTATAACAATCACTAGATATTTAGTGACATTTCTTTGGATCCTGGTTGGGCAGAGAGATGTTGGTTGACCACAACTGCACAGGAAATGGAGTGTGAGCAACCAAGTTGAAGGTGATCCTCTAGGACCCGTCCACGGAATGGTAGTCTTGGCTAAGCAACCTCAAACATTATGGTTTCCTTGGAGGGCTTATTTCTCTAATGCAGGAGGTGGTCTCATGCTCCCTTTATTGAGAAATACTTAAGATCTTAAGATCAAGTAATTCTTCTGTCTCACAGCATATCACTTGATATATTAGCTTGCCTACAGGGAAATAATGCACTAGTAGATTGACTTGAGAATTTCAGTTGTCTGAATAGTTATATTTATCATTGGAAAGCAGAAGTCTTAGTCCATTTGTGCTGCTATAACAAAATACCACAGACTGGGTAATATATAAATAATAAAAATTAATTTCTCACAGTTCTAGAGGCTGCAAAGTCCACATCCAAGGCACCAGCAGATTCAGTGTCTGGTGCAGACTACTCTCTGCTTCCAAGATGGCATCTTGTTGCTCTGTCCTCACATGGTGAAAGGTGGAAGAGCAAAAAGGCTAGCTAGCTTCCTGGAGCCCTTTGATAAGGGCACCTCATCCCATTCATGAGGTTGGAGCCATCATACTTAATCACATCCTAAAGACCCCACCTCTTAATAATATTGTAGTAGGATTTCAATGTGAATTTTAGGGGGGACACAAACATTCAAACCATAGCAGTAGACAACAGGTATTCTGGTTTTTACCCATCTACGTGAATCTGGTCAATGCAAATCTATCATTGAGAGGTGATCCCATTCCAGTAAAACAGAAATTCTGGCTTCTGAGATAGCAAGTGTAAGATGGACCCTACGAAACTCATCTAGGTGAATGCCACCTTGATAGAAGCCAGTCTGGGATGTCAGTCAGTACCATTGGGTGTGGCCTGCTTTCATCAAACTATAGCAAACAATGAACAAAATATTTCATCATGTTTTCCACTTTATTCAATGGATATTAATGGGTATCTAAGTCCATAGCCTGGAAGAGATAAAACTTTTATCCCTGGAAAGAATATTATTTACCATAAATAATATGGTAGCAATAATGAAACTACAGGCAAAATACTGAAGAATCATCAAAATTACTGAGCGAGAACAAGAGAGGGCATGATTAATCACTTGGGGAAGTTTGGGAAGGATTCATGGAGGAAGTGGCATTTTTGCTACATCAAGGATAGATCCATCTGTCTGGAGGTGAGGGTGGGGAGAGGAGGCATTCTAGGTAACTGGAACAGGTATGCTAAGGCAGTGGTCCCCAAACTTTTTCACACCAGGAAACAGTTTCGTGGAAGACAATCCTTCCACAGACCAAGAAGTGAGTGGTATGGTTTCGGGATGAAACTGTTCCACCTCAGGTCATCAGGCATTAGATTCTCATGAGCACACAGCCTAGGTTCCTCGTGTGTGCAGCTCACAATAGGGTTTGCACTCCTATGAGACTCTAATGAAGCCACTGATCTGATAGGAGGCAGAGCTTAGGCGGTCATGCTCGCTCACTAGCTGCTTACCTCCTGCTGTAACAAAATGACACAGACTGGGTAATAAATACAGCCCAGTTCCTACAGGCCATGGACTGGTACTGGTCCACAGCCCAGGTGCTGCTGGCGTCTCCTATATAAGGCATGGAGATGAGGACCATGGCATGCTTTAAGAATCATAACACATTTAGTGAGACTAGAACAAAAGACACGAAGTCTGTGGGAAGGAAGTAGAAAGGAGGTAGTGATGAAATATAAATGTTGGAAAGATTGTTTGGGACCAGTTTTTGAAGGTCCTTTATGTGATTTAAAGGAATTTTGATCATGTTTTATATTAAGGATAGAGAAATATATGTTGGAAAATGAGATGAAATCAGAGTTGCTTGAATTATTTCCAAAGATTTTTTAATAATTGAAAAGATGTAAACCTAATAGAGACTATTTGGTAGAGGACCATGTGGTTCTGAAATTACCTTTATCCTGTATAGCACTTTTTAATCAGCAATTTTGTGGATGGTAAAAGCAGCTTTTCCCAAGTGGTCAATGATACAATCTGGAAGGAGGAGCCAAAAAAAAGTTTGGCTGATCAAATTAAGAATTTAAACGACTATTTAATTCATGTATTCAAACAATGATTATTAAGCATCTATTATGTTTCAGGAAACTTTCCAAGTTCTGGGGATCCAGCGGTGAAAAGTTAAAGTCCTTGACTTCATAGGTTTTATATTCTAAGGAAGAAGGCTGATGAAAAATCAGCAAATAAATATCTAATATAGTGTCACGTCGTGACAAAAGAAGTGAAGGAAATCGCCATAATGAAAAAGACAATAGAGAGTAATAGCAGAGGGAGACATTCTGTGGGAAGAGAATTCCAGGTAGGGGACCAGCAAGCACAAACGTCCTGAGATGGGAACAAGCTTGGCCTGCGAGAAGGTGAGTGTGGATGGAGCTGACTGGTCAAGAGGAAAGTGGTAGGAAATGGAGAGTTATCCAACTCGAGTTGGATTAATGAGTGAAAACAAACAAGATAGCACTGAACTATGATGCAGATAAAATCGCTTAAAAATAATTGAGTAGTATTGGGCCGGGCGCGGTAGCTCAAGCCTGTAATCCCAGCACTTTGGGAGGCCGAGAGGGGCGGATCACGAGGTCAGGAGATCGAGACCATTCTGGCTAATATGGTGAAACCCCGTCTCCACTAAAAAATACAAAAAATTAGCCAGGTGCGGTGGTGGGCGCCTGTAGTCCCAGCTACTCGGGAGGCTGAGCCAGGAGAATGGCGGGAACCTGGGAGGCGGAGCTTGCAGTGAGCTGAGATCCGGCCACTGCACTCCAGCCTGGGCGACAGAGCGAGACTCCGTCTCAAAAAAAAAAAAAAAATAATAATAATAATAATTGAGTAGTATTAAAACAATAAAAACATAAGAGCTCTGTTTTAAAGTCAATTACACAAGGAAAGGTTGAAGGAGATGTTACTGGCAGTTTATGTGAAAAAGACCCCAAGGCCTTGGTAGATCCACAAGGTCAGAACTAGTATGGAATGATGACTTCAACACACATATACACACATGTGCATGCATGCATGCATCTACACTTACACAACCTTAGACTAAATTAACAGAGCCCTACCCAAATTAAATAACATAATAAATGAGGATTTTTTTTCATCTGGCATATTTAAGATTTTACATTGGATTTAGGATGACAAATGTTAAGAGGGTTACTGATGAATTAAAATTAAAAATTTTCCCGCTATTTTCCCAGGATGAGAGGAAAATAGAAATAACAACCTTTTAAAATCATTGTAGGAATATACACAGGAGTAAAATTAGGCTTATTCTGAATGCCTAGGAGTGGAAGCAGATTAAGTCCAGTCTGAGAGAACTCTCAGCCGGGTAGAAATAGCTGTTAATGCAGTGGGCTGCCTGGGAAAGGTAATCACATCTCATCCACCTGCTTAGATTTCAAAGCAAAAGATAATTGGGAGAGCCAGGAAGAAAGTCTACCACACTGCTGATAAAGGAGAGCAACGAGCTCAGCAGGGACCCATACCTAGACAGGAGGAGAGCTTCCGACAACCTCCCCTCCTGTCCAGGCTGCGCTTTCTACGCTTTCTATTGCAGGCGAGGAGGCAGCAGGAAGTGAGGGGCAAGTGATCCCCTGGAGAGAGTCTCAGAGCCTACCTGTGCCCTGGCCCTGCCTCATCAGTATCCTGGTACTAACCCAGTCCCTGAAATGGCAGGCCTTCACCTTCTCACCGTGAGGTCACGCCGCCCCTCCTTATAAAAGTAGGAAAGAAACTGCAGGAAAGCGGAAAAATGATTTCTTCCTCTCTTCTCAAAATAATGCTCTCCCTGGGATTTTTTCCAGCACATCCTGGATGAGAATTCATCAAAAGGCCTTCTAGAGAGGATATCTGCTTTCATCAAAAGGTGTGCAAGGTTACTTTTATGTGCCTATCAATTCCTAATATTTTATTTAATTGACTAAAATGCTTAAGGCCTTCCTCTCAGATAAAGTGCAAATTATTCAACCTGTTATTCAAAGGGCTCTGTGAAATACCAGATTTTACTTCTTCAAATTATTCTGTACTATTTTCTAACTGCTCTCCATCAGTTCAGGCTCATTTACATGCTCGTCTGTGGTTGCTATGCTGTTTCATTCTGCCACAGTCTACTTGGAATTTCCCTTGCCTTTCTTTCCATCCTTTATGCCAGCAATGTAATACCTATCGAATGCTTTGTGTTCATAGACCCTTCCCAAGAGCAGTAAGAAATACGAAGGCGTACAAGACAATATTTTTCAAAACAACTTGGTTCCAGATTCAGTGCCAGAAGCATTAAGTCTGGTGTAGGGGGTATTATGTGGCCATGGCAACAGGAATGAAAGTTATGTGTGGGTTTCTCTGCATTGAAGCTGATGTGGTTATCACTGCAGCCAAGTGCCTGAACTGCCAACAGCAGAAGTCAATGCTGAGCTTTAACTTGGCATCATTCCTCAGGGAAACTGGCCTACTAGTTATTTGGTGACAGGTTGACTGCAGTGGGCCCTTCTAGCATGGAAGGAGCAGTGATTTGTCCTCACCAGATTTGATGCTTAGTCTGGATATGGATTTGCCTTTCCTGCCCACAGGGCCTCTGTCAGGACCTTGGTTGGTAGGTTTATAGTATCTCTTTAAACACAGTTCTGATGCAGAACTCATTTTATAGTAAAATAAGTGAGGCAGCTGGGCTTGGTGGCTCACCCTTGTAATCCCAGCATTTTGAGAGGCCAAAGCAGGTGAATTGCTTGAGCCCAGGAGTTTGAGACCAGCCTGGGCAAGAGTGAGACTCCTGTCTCTGCAAAAAAGTAAAAAATGAAAAAATGAAAAATTAGCTGGGCATGGTGGCATGTGCCTGTAGTCCCAGCTACCCAGGAGGCTAAGGCGGGAGGATCACTTGAACCAAGGAGGCAGAGGTTGCAGTGAGCTGAGATCACATCACTGCACTCTAGCCTGGGTGACAGAGTGAGACCCTGTCTCAGAAAAAAATAAAAAATTAAATTATAAAGTAAAATAATAAGGCAGTGGGGCTTGCACTCGTGGAATTCTGCTGGTCTTACTGTGTACTTCATAAAGCAGTTGGCTTTATAGAACTTTGAAATGGCCTACTGAGAGCTCAGCTATGCTGTCAGCTGGAGGACAACACTCTGTGAGGCTGGATGACCACAGGCTTTAAATCAAAGACTGATCCATGGTGCTATTTCATTCACAGCCAGAACACAGAGGTCTGGCAACCAAAGGGTGAAGTCGAAATGGCTCTTCTCACTTTTACTTCTAGGTACCCACTCATGTTTTGTTTTTGTTTTCTGTTTTTGGCTTTCTATCTCTTCAACTCTGAGTTCTGCTAATTGAAAGGTCTTGGAGCTCAAGTGAGAAATGATTCCATGTGGACACAACAGGGCTTATGCACCAGGGAGTTGAGACACTGTCATTTTGTGTTCTTCATGCCACTGAACCAAGAAAGAAAGAAGTCATTCTATGGCCCTGGGTATTGATTGCAGTTATCAAGAGGAAATCAGATTCATGAACACAATGAGAGCAGGGAGGCTTAAGTCTGGAATCCAGGGACTTCTGGGTGCTAATGGTTCCGCATCCAGGAGTGAATGTTGATGTAAAATCATAATACTCCAAAAAAGGCAGGATCACTAAGGACTTAGACCCTTCAGGAATGGAGGTGTGGTGCCTGCCATCAGGGAAAGAAGCCTAAACAACTGTGATGGTTAATTTTATATATCAACTTGACTTGGGTAGTAGGTAAACCATCATTTCTGGGTGTTTCCATGAGGGTACCCCTGGAAGAAATTAGCATTTGAATTGGTGCACTGAGTAAAGAAGCCCTCATCATGCAGGTGGCCATCACCCCAGCTCTTGAGGGCCCAGATAGAACAAAAAGACAGAGGAAGGGAGAATTCACTTTCTCTCTTAAGCTGGAGCATCCATCTTCTCCTGCCCTTGGACATCAGAGATCTTGATCTCAGGCCTCTGGACTCTGAAACCAGTGCCCCAATACCCCCTTCTCAGACCTTTGGACTTGGACAGAATTACCCCACTGACTTTCCTGACTCTTCAGTGTGCAGATGGCAGATTGTGAAACTTCTTAGCCTCTATAATCATGGGAGCCAATTTCCATAATAAGTCTCCTCTTACCCATCTACATATATCCTACTGACTCTGTTTCTTTGGAGAACACTGACAGATCAGATAATAGGATCTTCATGAGGTCACAAAACATACTATTTTTGTTTATGGAAAAATATTATGATTCCTGATAGGTAGCAGTTGCAGGTGGTGATAGGGTCTAGAGTGTGTCCTTGGAAATAGAGACTAAAGCGAAATGAAGGTGTAGTTTCACTGTAATTGATGAGACCTTTTAAACAGGAGGCAGTGATGCTACTTGGTTTGTTCAGCTGCTTTTGAAATTAGGAATGATAATGCTAGGATATGAGATAGAAAGAAAGATGGGGACATGTCAGAATATGTCTTGTAAAATACAGTGATCATTTTTTTATTAGGGAAATACATTTTAATGACCAAGATAGGCTATTCATAATCACATGAATTATTTCCCCTCTTCAAGCTGCTAGACAAATGCATAATGAAAATGTCAGAGATTGCTCTGCCTGCTGTCTCAAGTAATTGCCTTAGAGCTGCCAGCAGTGAGTTAATATAAACATGCATTTTTGACTATGTAAGCATGCTAGAATCTTAAATTTTCCTCTAAGACATACAAAATAAAAACAATAAAAGGTCATATATTCATATTTACTCTTGGCTGAAGTCATTGTAGGTCTTTTATAAAATCCTGGGTTATAATCAAAAGAAAAAGTAATATCATAAGACCCAGTGTTTAATGGTCCAGCAACTGCACTGTAATTAGCCTATACACATTTAGAACGACATGAAATTATAATTAGTGAATAATGTTATTAAGAACATTAAGAAGATCACTAGAGTAACCTCACTGTAATGTGCTATTTAGAAATGATCCCATTTTACACTATATGTATTAGATTTCCTAAATTCTCTTTTGCTGAACTCTTTGCAGTGAGGGTACAGTTGTATCAGTTGGCATTTTCCTTCTAGAAAGCACAAAGTAGCATTGAAACATTAATTTGGTATCATAAAAAAAAATTGTGCCTCTTTTATGCTCTTAAAAACCAGCACTCATTTATCTTTTAGCTGGATCTGCCTAGGAAGTATGTTTTTAAATCATACTTACACACTTTTGTAACTTAGTTATGTGCACAAAACAGTCCTCCCAGCTAGAACTCATTAGAGTTGCTATTTTACCCTGGAGTATCCTTTGCTATTTCCCTTTATAATTAATGCATTGTGAATCCCATTAGCATCGTTATACAGGTTCCATCTCTACCTGCTATAGAAAAACACCGTATTCAGTCACATTTCCTCTGCACTGCTGCAAGTTTTATTTCCAACTAAAACTACAGCAAGGTAAAAATTTTATGTAAACTAAAAATGGACAGTGGAGTACAAGTCTAGAGAACGAATACTTTCTGGTGGAAAATTTATCTCCACAAAGATCTTCTCATTTAACTGTAGATAACTCCTTGAAATAGGGATTTGTAAGTATAAATCTTATGGGTAATTTTAAAAAGATTTTAGCAAAATCAACTAATATGTAATTACAAAAGACTCTCAGTTGTGTCCTGTGATCTGTACTCTGCTTTTCTGTATTTCAGCTTATCTGGTTTTTGCCTCTTGCATTGCTTTGTCACATGCCCTCTCAAAACTCGTTACTCAAAGGATACCAGACAAATCCATTTCGTAGCTTCAGTTACTAAGGTAGGAAGATAAAAATAATAAAGAGCAGTGGAATAGAAGCATTATTACTAGTTGCTAGTTGCCACCAAGGGCACAACCAAGCAAAGAGCCAAGTAAATGTAAAAATGTAGAAAATGACTGTTTTTTACAAAAACTTTATTCTTTTCTAATAAAAATGATATATGTTCATTATAAAAGTTTCAAATACATAAGAGTCTGAAGAATGTAAAGATCATCCAAATACCATCACCCGGAAAAAAACCATCCTTAACATTTGGTGAAAGATCTCTCTATGAAACATGTATTATCTTAAAACTTTCAATGTTATAAATGAGCTCATATTAAGTGTATATTCTGTAGTCTGCTTTTTGATCCAATAATATTTTGGGAACATATATCCCTAACAATAAACATACATCTAAATATTTTTAAATGACAACTGCATGGAATTTATTTAATCCATCTTCTACTGAAGGATATTTCACTTGTTTCCAATGTTTTAATATCATAAACATCATGAAGTATATGTTCGGGCTCATGTTTAAAGACTTGGACAACTTTTATTCATTAGGATAAATTCCTAAACAAACTGCTTGGTAAAAGTGTATCAACATTTAGGTTTTTGATGTATGTTGCCAAATTGCCTTCTACAAAGGTTCTACCAATTTTCACTCCTGCCAGTAGTGAACAAGAATGCCATTTCTTTCAATTGCTTCAATCTTTGCCAATATGGGAGGACAAGATAAATCATAATAAAATAAAAACACACGTATCTTTATTAACTGTTTTCATGTTCAAATTGGGGATACTTTGAATTTTTAAGTTACCCTTTTTCAAGGCAGATATTTCCTGGACTTGAATAAAGTGTTTTTGGTTTGTATTCTCATTCCATCAGTAGTGTGACTTATGGCAAGAGCCAATTCCTTTAAGCCTCATTTTCTTTGATCTAATAGATCAAGGAAGTGGAAACCGGCTCAATAGGTTGTTTAAAGCTTAAGAGATGTGTGAATGCACCTAGCACCTGCTAGACACAACAATGAGCCTGCATTTCCTCAAGTAAGCAATTCCTACCACCTTACCTCCATTCCAATTAATGTTTGTCTATGAGAATACTGTAATATTCAAGATATTGTATTGTATTTAATATTGTAAACCTCTGTAAATATTATCTTGCTATTTAAAGAGATGACCAGAAACAGTTTGCAATGATGCAGATGACATCCATAATGAGTTTCTTAAATGAAGGTTTGGCAGGCAATACAGGTCTTTGGAATAAAAATACCTCCCAGGAAAATACTTGCAAGTCAATTCCATAGACCATTAAGTATATATAAATGATTTGGAACAGGAAGACAGATACAAAACACAACAAACATCATTTTTTTCCCTGCCAGAACACTGGTTTATCATTGCTTAGACATGGTTTTGGAATATTTTCCACAATAGAGAAAATTTACAAGCAACATATACAATGACTAATCTTCTTTTCAAAGATATCTCAGATATTAGTATTTAAAATTAATAGGTTTTATTCAAGAATGGTAAAATGGAATAATTTAAGCAAGGATTTGCTTATATTCTGAATACTAGAAAGATAAACTTCAGGTGCAATCCAGATTTATTAATGCTTTTGAAGATGCTTTGAAGGACTATTTGATTCATTCATTTTACAAATATTTGTTGAACCATATTATGCACCAGGTACTGTGCCAACTATTAGGGATCCAAAAATGAGCAGGATGTAGACCTTGCTGCAGTTTTGTGGAAGAAGAAATATAATTTAACAGGCAACTCCAGTATCACGTGATAGTGACCTGAGGTTTGTGTAGGTGCCTCAGACTCCCTAGAAGATGCCATCAGTATCCAAACAAATGCCCCAAAGAAACCACATACCAATAGAAGAATAGAATCTGTCACAATTGCCAACCACAAAGCACACTATAAACTACTTAGTGCATATGAATAGCAAAGTGAGGGCCACCATGGGATTATCAGTCACACAACAGGACAAGGAGAAAACCTCTCTGAACCTATTTGGAAGAGCTGGCAGAGGAGCCAGAACTTATGACAGGAGAACTCTGTGAGATTTATTCACTCACATGTAAGCTCCATGAGGGCAGCGAGATTTGCTGGTTTCCATCTGCACTGTAGCCCCAGCTCCTAGAATAGTGCCTGATACAAAGAAAGCCATTGATAAGTACTTATTCAGTGAAAGGACATTTGGATGGATGGATTCATTTAACTTATATCAAGTAACTGCAGAGTGGGTGCCTGTAGCAGAGAAGTTGTAGCAGAGGAGTAGGATAGTGAAAAAGGCAGGAGACATGGTACCTACTAAAAGTCTGTGAAATCAGCAAATGACTTTTCACATCCATCCCTCTTCGCAGGAGCTTGAACTGGCAGTGGCTCCATTGTGCAATGTGGAACACAAGAAAAAGCATGGATTTTGAAGTCAGACAAATGTGAATTCAAACCCTGGCTCCTCCAGATCTGGGAGGACCTGATGGGAGGACTGGGAGGACTTGATTTCAGCAAGTTAGTTTCCTGACTCAGTGTCCTCACCTATAAGATGGGATTCACATCTTCAGGGTGACTCTGAGGGTTAACCAGAAAAAAACATGCAAAGCTCTAGACCCAGTTCCTTTTACCCTTACCCCATTTTTTATGGTGTCAGGGATGGTTGTGCACAGCTGCTGTGGACCCCCAATTCCCTGAATAACCATCCTGAATGCTTCATCAGTGCTCTTTTCTATTTCTCTTAATTCCTTATCTCTTTTTAGACACCTTCCCCAAGAAGCCTTCTTCACCTTCTCAAAAATGCATAGTAATCTATTCCTTCTTCTCACTGTTTCAGCAATTACTTTCAGTTCCATTGATGTGTGGTTCAAATAACAGATGTCACTGAACTGTTGACTTGGGTAGATGCCCTATCTTCCTTACTAAACTGTTTGTGTCTTATTTGGTACCCTAGTAGCAAATGCAGTGCTTTGATTCTAGCAGATGCTTAATAAATGCTACTCATGATAAACCTCACTTCCTGTACTCATCAGTCCTCAGGTCATAAAAGTTGTTTTACACAGGGTGATGTGCCGCCCTATAAAACTACAATATTATGCAGCGAGTCACAGATCATTATAACTCTCAAGAAGTCAATAAAATTGATTATGTCAGAAATCCCATACCTATTTTCAAAAACAACAGAATGTTTTCTCCATGTGTTTGGGCATTATAAAATGGGACAAAAGCCTGAAGAAGCTTAGTAAATAGGATCTGCCTGGAGGATTGCTCACAGTGCATTATAAAAATGAGAGTAAGTGAAATTATGAATTCATGTTTACTGATCAGAGGGAACACCTGGAGGCTCACTCTTGCTTTCTTATGTATCTTGGTCTCCACATCATGAAACCATAAAGGTATCCTCTTACTACCCATAGAAAGGTGCAACATTTAATTCATATCAACTAACGCTTACTAATAAGCCCACTAGAAGGCAAATCTAGTCAGGAAGACTGAATCACTCAACAGAAGATTTGGCACTTCCCAGCCACAGTGGCATCTGCTTACCACAACATTAATCAGGTCACTTCCAGCTTATCTGACTTCATCTTTGAGGTGTCCAAAATAGTCATACTCTAGAAAGATGATCTAGTCAATAAGATCATTGGTCAACAATCTTTCTAGAGCTCCCACTCTGTGCTAACCAACATTCTAGGTAATAGGATGAATATAATAGAATGAAAAGAAAGGATCCTTTTCTCAAAAAACATACCAGTGATGGAAAGGTAAGATCTACCAATCTGTAACAATTTAAGAGCACTTTAAGGCAGTGGTTTTCACTGATGCGAAGAGTGGGCTTCACATCATTGGCATCTGTATCACCTGGGAACTTATTAGAAAGCAAAATTTCTAACCTCAGACCTATTGCATCAGAAGCTGGGTAGACCCAGCAATCCATGTTTTTAACCAACTTTCTAAGTCATTCTGATGCATACTACAGTTTGAGAAACCCTGCTTTAAGTTGGCTAAGCAAGTTCAAATCAACATAATACCAACAGATTATATGTGCTGAGTAATTGTATGGGCCTGGTGTTAATCAGACCTTCCTTAACGACCCTTCATTGAATGTACTGGTGGGAGTCTATATTCTAAGTGAAAAACAGTTTAACACAGAGTCAATTCCTGATGATCTTTTTTTGTGAATTATTAGTGGCAACTTCAAATGATTCCAGGCTAATTTTTCCAATTCAGCCAATATAATCTCAGATTACATCTCTAAAATAAGCTAAATGGGCCTCAGAATGGTTTGCAATATGTAAACCAAATGTCAAAGACTTTTGCTGCTTCCTTTCATTAACATATGTAATCGAGAGTTGCCAAACTAGGACAGGTCACAGGAATAAAAGTTATATGAAGTTTAGTCCAACCCTTTCACATGTGTGGTGATCAGATAGAGCAGAGCGCTCTGGGCAGCCAGGTACCCCACAGAGCAGTGGTGGGCATGGGCTCTCCCAACTGCTTACCCAGGGCCTGCATAAAGCCTGTCAATCAGACTAAGACTCACTGTGTTTTTAATCTCACCTTGTGCCTTTTTGGAGAATTGTAACTCCATGTTTCTGACCTTGGTCTGTTAATCTCACCCTGATTCCTGATGATTTTCTTCTTTGATTAGTTGTTCTTCAACATGGAATCTAATGTGAGTACGATTAACCCAACTATACTGACTCGCCAAAAAAATAAAATAAAATAAAACAAAAGACATGAGCCTATTCCTCTGCTGGACAAGAAACTAGAGGTTTACCCTTCTGTTACAAGCTTCTTGGAGAGGAAGATTCAGTAAATCCTCTGAAAATGGTTTTCTTCAGTGTATCTACCCATCATCAAAAAGAGTCATTATTTACTCAGCAATGTTTCTTATAGCTGAATTATCGACTATGTGGGTTCATCGGGGTAATTTAATTCAACTTAATTTATAAGGAAACACCTGCTCTGTGTAGGATGACATGTTAGGTTCTGAAGAGATGGCCCTTACATACTCAGGGAGTATGACAGACAGAGTAATGGTCCCCCAAAGCTGTCCATGTCCCAATTCCAGAAACCTGTGAATATGTTACTTTACATGAGAAAACGGACTTTGCAGGTGTAATTAAATTAAGGATCTGAGACACAGAGATTTTCCTGGCTTATGAGTGGGCCCAGTGAAATCACAAAGGTCTTTACAAAAGACAGGCAGAAGGGCCAGGATGAGAGGAAGAGGTTAGTGAAGATGCAGTGAGACAGAGAGAGAGGGAGATCTGAAATGTCACATTGCTGGCTTTGAAGATGGAGGAAGAGACCATGAGCCAAAGAAGGCAGGTGGCCTCTAGAAGCTGGAAAAGGAAAGGCAGTGAGTTCTCTCCGACAGCCTCCAGAAGGAATGCTAAGGAATTCTGACCTCCAGAACTGCAAAATAATTAATTTATGTTACTTTAGATCACTAAATTTGTGGTAATGTGTTACAAAAACAATAGAAAACTAATACAGGGAGTTTACAACCTAGTAAAAGAGACGAGACAAGCAGCTTTGATATAATTCAAAAAGTGATAAGTATAAAATAAAAATACAAAGAAATTGCTATGGCAATACTGATAAAGGGAGTACTTCTGGTTGTAGAGATTAGGGAAGCTTTCAGGAGGATGGCAGTTTTGTAGAGCTCTGATGATTGGTAGGATTTCAAAAGAGGGAGATCCAAGAAACAGCAGGAGTGAAGGCCCAGAGTTGGAAGGTGTAGATTAAACCAAAAGCTGACCTAGGCCCTTGATCAGCCATTTTCTCAGGAATAAAAATTACCTGATGGACATTTCATATAGTCTCCTTAGGATATAATAGGTCACTAAGTATGTTTTCAAAAAGCTGTAATATTAGTCAATACAGGATAAATTGTCCTAAGAGTTTAGGATAGATCTTGGGAAGAAATCCCCTTTCAACACAGAGCATGCCATAGCCAAGGGTGAACCTGGCTCATTTTCAGACAAGCAGGCTAGTCAGGGATTAACCGCAAAACAAGAGGGGTCAATCAGAATAACAAGGTGATTCTTTCCAAAGGTATCTATTAACATTTACAAATCAGATATTTCCTACAACCCTTGCAAGCAAGCTAAACCAAACGATGGAATCCAACTGAATGTTCTCGGCAGATGGAGGCTCTGGGGACTCACACTGAGGATAATAGAGAAGACATTAGAATCCAGTCCCTTTTTGGTAAGTTTTGATTGTTTTGTTTGGCTGAAGTCAGAACCCATGATCTTAAGGAATCTTGAATGGCTCTAATTGAGCGTGGATTTGGTTATGAGACAATTATCCTGATAAAAAAAATTTTTAAGGCACTCTGAGGGTTTGGGAAAAAAGGAATGGAATTGTCCAGATTGTTTATCTGCATCACCCAAACTCACTATTGATCATTATCTTGGCATTGCTTATGGAGCCAATGTCTTCCCAAGGTCATACCTATACTCAGGTGCCTAGGCAATACTTGCTCTTTTCTTTATCTTCTGGAGGAATTTATTCTTTTTCGTGTTGTTCATATTCGTCCCAGGAAAATTTGGAGGAACAGCTGCTCTCCACTGGCCTGCTCCTGCAAGAATGGCCTGGAGCTTCTGAAGAAGGATCCATGTTTACCTTATAGGGCCTTAAGTCCTGGGATGGAACTATAAACTTTGGGAACCAACTTTCTTCACGAGAAGAACTGGGCATGTTGCAAGCTTCCTCATTTCTCTTGCTCTCTGGCTTTTTGTCCAAGCTCAGAAACATAACCTCAGACTGGCTGCATTCAAAAGGAGTTTTCTGAGTCATTCTGTCTATCCTCAAGCCTTCATCAGAAGGCAGTAAATGGTTATTCTGGCTTTCATCATCTTCCACTGGAATACTTGGTACATTCTCCAGGAATAGAGGAGAAGGACACCTGAAGGACTTCAGTGACGTGGGAGGATCTTCAGCAAAATACAAGCTGGCTTGAGTACTTTCAAGAGTATTTAGAACCTAATTAACAAAGAAGCAAACAGACATTAAACTAAGTTTGAATAATCTTTCCTTTTACCCTTTATCTCTCTACCTATAAAGAATATTGTTTCATTTTCATGAAATTAGTTCAACTATAGAATTTTGAATTAGAAGGGATCTTAAAAATTAGCTAAACCCCTTTATTTTGAGGAGTAAATTAAGTGACTTAAAACAAGGTATAAAAGAAACCACACTAAAGTAAATGCCAAGAGACCTGACTTAAGCCTCAGATTTGCCACCAACTAGATTTGTGAACTTGGGCAAGTCTCTACATTTTTTACTTCAACCATAATATGTGGAGGATTGGAAGGGAATGAGGAAATAAACCTGTAATTCTTAAATGCCAGTTTGTTTTGTTGTTGTTGTTGGGTTTTTGTTTTGTTTTGTTTTGTTTTGAGACGGAGTCTCACTCTGTTGCCCAGGCTGCAGTGCAGTGGCATAATCTCGGCTCACTGCAACTGCGACCTCCCAGGTTCAGGCAATCCTCCTGCCTTAGCCTCCCAAGTAGCTGGTATTACAGGCACGTGCCACCATGCCCAGCTAATTTTTGTGTTTTTAGTAGAGATGGTGATTTCCCCATGTTGGTGAAACAAATAAACAATTATTTGTTTATTTGTGCAAATAAATAAGTGAATGGGTGATTAAGTCTATGGATAGATTAATAACTTTTTAAAAATGGATAAGGAAAATATATGCTGCATTTATAATGAGCCAGATCTCTTAATGAAGATTAAACACTTTAGGACGCCGAGGAGGGTGGATCACTTGAGATCAGGAGTTCGAGACCAGCCTGGCCAACATGTGAAACCCTGGCTCTACTAAAAATACAAAAATTAGCCAGGCGTGGTGGCTTGTGCCTATAATCCCAGCTAGTTGAGAGGCTGAGGCAGTAGAATCACTTGAACTAGGGAGGTGGAGGTTGCAGTGAGCCGAGATTGCGCCACTGCACTCCAGCCTGGGCAACAGAGTGAGACTCTGTCTCAAAAAAAAAAAAAAAAAAAAAGTGAATAAAATATTCCCTGAAAACTGCTCATTTATGTCTTTACATTAAATTTTTTGTGGGGTCTTGGTTCCACCTAGAAATGACCTCTACCAGAGTACCAAATGATGTGGCTTTTTGACCTGGAAACACTAACTACTATGCTGGAATTCTCTGTTGGAGGCTGGATTTGTCTCATTAACAAATAATTCACTTAGATACACAATTTATCTAGTTTAGATTTTCCATGGTTCTGTGGACTCAGTTTTGAATAAAACCATGTATATACTCACTTCATCCATTGATGGTCTTAACTTTGCCCGCGTTGCAGCACACTGGCCTGCCAAACAGAAGAGCTTGATGGAGAAATTCCGAGGGCAGGGAGGCACCTTCTTATCTAGAAATGAGAGACATGAATCCAGGCCTCTCTTCTCCATCAATTCTATAAGGAGATCCCGCTTGGAAGAGAGGGAGACAATTTTATCACAGAGAACTTGATCAGAAAATGACCAAGAGATAGGTGCCAGGATGAAAACAATTCTTACCAGCTGGATATGTTTTGGATCATCTAACACTACTCTACATCCTGTCAGAACTTCCATTATGACCTACAAGGGATATATAGAAAGTCAGCTATCTTAAACATATACACACAATTTGTTGCAACTATTGACCATGACTATGAATACAGTTCATTCTAATTAATGACTTTATATTTTATTAATTGCTTGATTACAAAACATTAATATATAAGACGGGCTAACAGAAAATCAATGAGTCAAACGTTAAAACTCTTTGAAAAATTCTTAGAATCTAGAACATTCTTGGCAATAAACTCTCCTCCTTTGTTAACTGGCAGTTGGTACTCACAATTCCAAAGCTGTAGACGTCTGTTTTAATGGAAAGTTTCCCCTGTCTGATGTACTCTTCTGGCATGTACCACAGATGTTTACTGCTGCTGCTGGTCATATTTATGGTACAACTCTGATGTTCTATGTGGGACCGGAAGTGTGCCATGGCAAAATCAGTTAGTTTGGGTTGAAACTGATCATCCAAAAGGATGTTTGCACTAAAATTGCGATCAGGGACAAACAAGACAAAATATCATAAGGGCACTTCAGTGTAAACAAACATACTAAACTCACCTTCTTCACATCTGGTTAATTCACAACACTGTAAAATAAAGCCAAACAAACCTCCATGAACTACAGAACATTCTTTCATTTTTCTTAATGTGTAAATCCAAGTGTTATCTGCAACCTAGAACAAAAAGCTGACCGAGGAACAGTGGGCATTTCAAACTTAAAGATACATATGTGAAGTTGCTGTATAAAGCTGATGCTTTCTCAGAGAAACTGAAGTTAACCAAAACAGCTTTCCTTGTGCTTTTCTTACACTTACAGAGAATGTGAACTGAGTTTTAATCAGCTGGTTATGTGTCTGTTATGTGCAAGAGCTGTGCTGTGAAATGCTTGGCTTATGAGCACAGAGCCACTAACTTGGAATGATTTGAGGACTCTTTGGTAGTCCCTGCCCTCATGGCAGCCCTATCCCATGGTTTCATCTCTATGGTTTTACAGTCTTTGAGTTTTATTTAAACTACAAATGTTTACAGAGACAAAGGCAAAGTGCTTATAGTCAAGTTAAGCAGTTGTCACATTAAAACCTTAAGAATCATCTGACATTTTGGCTGAGGGTAGGCACTGGCTTACTTTTACCTTCAAAGGGCTGTCAAAGCAGGAACAGGAAAGCAAAGCCAAGAGAGAGATCCATTTCCCACTGCATACAGTCAGGAGTTCTGCCTTTCCCTGGCTCCGTGACCACCTACAGTTTCCTTCACCATGTAAGCCTCAGTGCCCTCTCTCCTCTCATATGAAATGATGAGAACAGAACTCTGGCGGGGGAAAACGAAATGCATAGCGTCCTCCGCAGCACTTGGTAATGCTCAAAAAATGGCAGCTAGGAGGAAGATTAGCAATCAATTCTAAGAGAACAGATGGATATTGAGAAGGAGGTGGGGCAGCCAACAGAAAGTCATGCACTTCCCGGCTTTACTTAGGGCTCTTCAGAGCTTGCTCTTTATCCCCTGAAACCAAAGCATCTAATAGTAGACCTGCCCATCCAAAATGCCCACAGGTATATTTGTAGTACGACAGGCTGTTACTAAAGGTGCTATAGCAACAGCCACGGGATATCAAGAAGTTCTTAATTCTGAACAAATTTTGAATCTTACAAAAGCTCCAGAAGTCTTTGCTATCCTTATACAGGTAGGTTAATGGGCAGACCCCAGTTCCATAGGTCTGAACTGCAGGTGTTCTTACTGTTCAGAGGACTCAGAGTCCTACTTCTATTTAGACAGTTTGGGGGAAACAGTTCAATGTATGAAGCTAAGGCCTCAAAGATTCTAGTCCAGACTTTGTTTAGGGCTGAGTTGACAATAGAAAAAACAAAGGGACTTCCAGTGGTCTTTTTTTTTTTTTTTGAGACAAAGTTTCGCTCTTGTCCCCCAGGCTGGAGCACATTGGTGCGATCACAGCTCACTGCAATCTCTGCCTCCCAGGTTCAAGTGATTCTCCTGCCTCAGCCTCCCGAGTAGCTGGGATTAGAGGCGCCTGCCACTATACCCGGGTAATTTAGTAGAGACGGAATTTCACCATGTTGACCAGGCTGGTCTTGAATTTCTGACTTCAGGTGATCCACCCGCCTCCGCCTCCCAAAGTGCTGGGATTACAGGCGTGAGCCACCGCGCCCAGACCCCGTGGTCTTTTAAGGATAAAGAGACACATTTTAAACTTTACTTCACTCCTCCTTCTGCTAAGGGTGGCAAGGGAATTGTAAAATCCAAAGCGCTCACCTTCTGAGCTCTAGGGCCTCTTATCAGCTGTGTGCTCTCAGCAGTTATGGAAGGAAAGTCAGAGAGGCCTGGTTCCCAAGGCTCATATCAATGAGCACAGTTGTCATTTCTCTCCTTGCCTTCTCCCTTCTCCCTAGAGAACCCAGTAGCTGCTAAAGCCAGCCTGGGCCTCACACACCCCCATCTGTCACTCCTCACCCACTCTTTTACTTTCTCACTTGGAGAACTGTTGACTAGCCTGACATACCTCAGATGAGGAACAGACTACAATCAGATCTGACTTCTGTCCAGCTCTAGATAAGGAGACTGTCAGTTCATAATCCCTTCTTCCCTAGGTTGACTCTTCAACGGATCAGATCAAGTCTGAGGCTCCTGGAGATGCCCTGAGGGTTTCAGAGTGCTGGGGACATTTGAATGCAGGAGTTTGCCAGTGGGCCAGGAGGCAAGGTGGGAATAAAAGGTTCTCCAGCCTTCATTGCCAGGACCCCTCCTTCTGCCCTTCAACTTTGGAGTCACTTCTGCGCGCTCCATTTCATTTCAGCACAGGGGGAGGGCAGGAATGTTCTGAATGGCAGATATGCAGTGTCAAACACCTAAACATCTTCCTCTACCACAGTTCTAAAAAAGGCATAGAATTATAATTGACAATGCCAGAATCATGAGAATGCAAAAGCTGAATTTTTGAAACACCAAAAAAAAAAAAAAAAAAAAAAAAAAAAACCCCTGAATCTTTTTTAAAGTACAAAAAGGGAGAAAGAAGACACAATAATAACAACAAAACCTTCAATCTAATTCACTTATTTGACCAATAGCAAAGCTGGTGGGATGCTTTCAGCAAATGGTGAGTCAGCTTCTGTGAAAGTTGGGCAGAAGGGAGTTGAGTAACCACAAACAATGCTTACATCATAAAACCCAGAGAGGACTTTGAGTCAGTGAAAGGCCATCAGCAAGATGTGAAATTATTCTAGTGTACTGAATTTACAGTTTGAATAATGACAATCCGTGAAAAGATAAGTCGTTTTCCAGCTGACTTTAGTGTATAACATAAATTTTTAGTCCAGTGATTTATTCTATTCTAAATAAAGGTTAGCAGTAGCTGAGGAAGAAGGATGTTCTGTTTTAGGAAAGCGGAAATTGCAAAAGGCCCTTCAACAATCAATTTCTACCTTAATTCTTTTCCCCTGCTTCAACCTTAAATAGACTGTTCAAACACAAAGTGCCTTCGGCTTCCATGCAGATCAGCTGAATAAGTTTATCCTGTGGGTGAAAATAAACTAACAAAATTAAGAACCTAAAATAATTAGAATCATGGCAATATCATGCAAAAGGGCAGCCTGCAAGCAACTGTGGCCACGAAAGAGATACATAAAAGATACCTTTGACCCATATCCATGGTCCATATCCTCAATTTCATGTTTCTACAATCTTATTTTTTCTACTCTTTATCACAAGGCTATTTACCTTAACAGAGATGCCATCCCCTCTCCAGATAATTCCTTTAACAGAATGATCATTGGTTGTACACTGAGGAAGTATGGAGAATCCTATACAGATGATGAGTTTGTAACCTGACTCTAGGATGTTACTTAATTTCTCTATTAGTAGGGGTCTCTAGGACAAGTTTTGGGGGACCTGAATTCCCCAAACAAATGCTACTTTGTAATGAGAATTGCTTTCTTTGCTCACTAGTTTATCTCCTAATTAAGTTCAATCCCTTGGACCTTAAACATAAGACAAGATGCTCCACCTAAATTATAAGGCAGGATTTGAATTCAAGTGCAAATATCATATTTGGCATGAAAGAGCATGATTGGTTTTTAAAGATATATATATATATATACACACACACACATATAATATATATACCGATATAATATATATACATATACATAGTATATAGTGTGTGTGTGTGTATATGTATGGGCCCAGCAGTCCAGCTCCTGGGTGCCTGGAAACTCTCAGGAAAGACCAGGACTCCAAAGAAGGATCTAGGGAAGAGGGGGCAGGGAGCCACAGATTGGCTCCAGATATAAAGAGGACCCAATGGCCCCTCTGGGACAGCCTGAGGCAATAGCACACATGTGCTATCTGTATTATGGCTGTTGCAACACCTAGACACCCCTCACCAAATGCCCTGCCTCCCCTAACTAGATGAGGCAAGACTCAGTTTCTCCTAGAACCTGCAGGCTACTAAAAAGTTGTGCACCCCACCCCAACTTAAGTGTACACTGCATCTTGCCTGGAATGCTACAAAACTGAAACCCTTTATTCCCGTGGGACTGCGGAGCTTTCTCTTTCATCCCCATTGAACCTAGGCAGGTCTGAGAGACACAGTATTCAAGCTTGTTTTTGCTTTGTTGGTATTAAATGAGAAAACGTAAGGACAGTGTTAAATGAGAAAACGTAAGGACAGTGACACTCACAGAGGGCTCAAAGTATGCTTTAAAGGATATAGGCTGGCTATTGTCCATCCTACGTCCATTACCTTACCTTAAAATCCCAAAAGGCTTGGTTGCATGTCTCTAGAAGAAGTCCAAAGACAGCAACTCAAGGAACAAAAATACAGGGGGTTGTAGGATGTCCCTGGAGATCTGAGGACCCTTCAGTTAGCTAATGTCAATAAACTGGCTGAGTTTCAAATAGTTCCAGAGAAGTTCTGGGCCAACATAACTAAAGTCATATTTCCAGACATTTTAAGACAATGGAGAGACAGAAAAAACTGGCAAGTACTGTGCATACGTGTATGTATCTATGTGTATAAGTAAATGAATGTTGGGGCTTAGAGTGGTGGCAAATAGAATTAATAGGGGAAATTTTAATTTATGTCATACTTAATTGTTTTGCCACCCCTTAGAAAAAATCAAATTTGGATATTTTAGAAGAAGGGAGGCACTAGGGGAAAATAGGAAAATCTGAGGAAAAAGAATTGTATATATCTAAAATTTTTCTGAAAGATAAAAATAGGCTTTTTGAGGGGGTTAAGAGGGAGAGGGAGGAGACTGATTAAAGAATCTATCAGTCAAACAAAGAAAGAGACTTTGGATTCCCTGTAGGCTTCGACATGCCTGTTAAACAATGAGCTAGGCTCTAACTTTCCCGTCTAGGGATAAAGGCAGGAGGAGCCTGGGTCTTCAGGCAAGGGTGTCCTGGTCGCAGGGAAGGGCCAACCTGTGGCCCCCTATGCCCTCTTCCCAACCACTCAGTTTTTCTAGTCTTTCTGAAAGGAAATTATCCATGCACTCACTCACTCTGACCTTACATCTCTGATCAATTTCCATTAAAAAAAAAAAAGTCCATTTAGAGGCAAATAGCTTCTTCCTTCCTTTCTTTCCTAGACCACTTCCCTTGTATGAAAGACTGTTTCACTTGGCAAGAGACAAATGGCAATACTGATTAAAGAACATGATTTTATAG
This sequence comes from Theropithecus gelada, assembly GCF_003255815.1. Classification (NCBI taxonomy): domain Eukaryota; kingdom Metazoa; phylum Chordata; class Mammalia; order Primates; family Cercopithecidae; genus Theropithecus; species Theropithecus gelada. The sequence goes on along the minus strand of NC_037679.1, from coordinate 25,233,772 downwards.
GAAACATTAGAAATGTTCACCAAGATTATCTCTTTGCTTTGGAAACATTAGCAGGAATGAAATGTCTGGGATGGAAAATGCTGAGGATAAAATGCATTTCCATTTAAAATAGTTCATAAATGTGAAAACAATTAAGCTCACTAAGGGATAGGAGGGAAATAACAAGGAAGTTTACTGCTTTCAGATGCTTTTAAGTGATCCTGTAAGTCAAAAACCTCTTCGTTTCTCCAATAAAAATGTGAGGGTCTTTGCCAAGAATACAGGCTGCAACTTTTCAAGATTCTTTTCTTTAAATCCTTTCCTTCTCAAATTCCACCACCTGGAAGCAGATTTTGTTTTTATAACATTCTCTTTGAAGAGTTCAAATTACTGAGACATTTTTTTAGCTAAATAAACCCCCAGACTTGTTGAAAGCACCTTGGAAACATGGGTATTGCTTCTCCTGTGGGTGTTTCTGAGCTGTGTCTTTGATAGCTTCTTCCTTAGAAAGCTATCTACTCTCACTGCTTTCCAGGCCCGATGTCCCCTTCAATGCCTGTTGCTACTGCCAATTTCCCCAGGAGTCCAATGTCAGCATTTCCAAATTTCTGCACACTAATTATGCTCTCCTCTCCTTCCCAATTGCCCTGTCTCTGCCGATGACACCAACATATTTCCAGTAATCCCAGACCTTTAATTCCTTAAAAAGTGTATGATGATTGGACTCACACAAACATGGAATGCAACCTCCCTTTTTCCTTCCACAGCCATGAGACAGAGGCCAGTCACTAATCTCTGTAAGCCTCAGCTTTCTCCTCTATCAAATGGAGATAATAACTGTAACACCTGAACTCAGGCTTGCTGGGAGGATTGCTAACAAGTTATTCAGCAGGTGTTGATGTCAGGTGAAAAGTCTCTGGTCTCATTGAGCTCCCTCATCTGATGGCAGTCTATCCGCTACCCGTAAGGTATTAGTACTTACTATGCAGTCAGGACAAATTGTGCTTTCTGCTGTCTTGGCCTCTCTCCATTCTGTTCCCCTCATCTTGAAAACACTCTCCCCTGCTTTATTTTTATCCGAATCCTCTCCACAGCCATAAGATTCACTTCCTCCATGAACTTTTCACTTGACCGCTCTGAATTCCAGTGCTCCTCCTTTCTCCAAAATTCCTACTGTACAGCCCCAACGACATCATTTGACACTTACAGGGAGATCACCTGATGTTGTTTACTTAAGCATAATGTTGAGTCTATAACAGGGTCACATTCTCCTGTAACAGCCCTAGACTCGTGAGTGTAGAGCCCAGGACAAAAATAGGCAGGTGTAATGTCAAAGAATTGACAGCAACAAGAGGTCACCTTAAGACTGTCTTGGTTGGCTCCGAATGTGCAAGTGTGAAAACTTTTGGCCGCTCTCTGGCCACAGAAAGACAGACAAGCCCTGGGTCTGAACTCTGATTTCTTTTTCTTCTTTTTGTTTTGTTTGTTTGTTTGTTTTAGACAGAGTCTCGCTCTGTCACCCAGGCTGTAGTGCAGTGATGCAATTTTAGCTCACTGCAACCTCCACCTCCTGGGTTCAAGCAATTCTCCTGCCTCAGCCTCCAGAGTAGCTGGGACTACAAGCGCTCGCCACCATGCCTGGTTAATTTTTTTTTTTTTTTTTTTTTGTATTTTTAGTAGAGATGGAGTTTCAGCATGTTGGCCAGGCTGGTCTCAAACTCCTGACCTCAAGTGATCTGCCTACCTCGGTCTCCCAAAGTGCTGGGATTATAGGTGTGAGCCACCGCACCTGGCCTGAACACAGATTTCTGGTGGTCTTCCCACATCCACATCCTCATCCTCATCCTCCCTTCTCCCTGCTGAAGACATGAGTACCATTTCACTTTGCTTTAGACAAAAGATGTTATTCATACTTTGGGCACCAGGCTGCTGAATAATGACTTTCCAGCTTTCATTTTAAAAACTATTTTAAAACCATAAAAATGACAGATTATCCAGCTTCTTTACTGATAAAATTAATTACACAGAATGATTGAACTGATAACTTAAGGATTTAATTTAGTAACTTGAGACTGTCTTTTGGAACTTTTTCCAATTATTTGGCTTGAGATAGTAAGGTCTGATGCCAAGTTATTTTTGTCTAATAAACTTTATGTTATTGTTAGACTAGAACATACTTCTTTAAATACAATCTAAAGAACATAAAGAAGTAAAAAAAATAAGCCATTGAAAAATAAGCTATAGTTTCTCCAACCAAATAAAATGTTGTTGATATTTTGGTATGTTTTACTTTTAATATTTTTTTAATGCATGAATTTGTAGTTATACAAAGTTATAATTATATACTATATGTTACTTTAATTTGGTCTTTTCCACTTAATCTCACCGTATGTACATTGTTCCATGTTATTTCATACTGTTAAAAACATAATAATATCAAAGATTTAGGATAAAGTATTCTGTGACTCATCACTCTGAAGCCCAAATACAGAAAAGAAAATAAAGGTAACAGCATCTTCCATTGTTCACTCCTCTAATAAAAACAGAGCCCCGAATTACTCAGGGAAAAGGCCACTGTTTAACACAGATTTTGAGATGTCCTTTTCTGAGCCAATTTTCGGAGCTGTACAATAAAACTTCATCTCTCCCTCCTAGAAGCTGTCTCCCTTACACAGATTTAGAAAATTAATACGACAAAGGCAGAAGAGGCAGGGATTTCAGACAGCTCAGTCCTAAAAGCACTGACCTACACACAGAGGGATCAAGACTCAGAGAGGCCCAGGTTTAGAGCACAGTGAAGGATTCATTTAAAAGAGATTCAGGAGGGTAATCTAGGTCAGCCAATCACATCTGGCCGAGGCTGCTGGGGCCTGACTGTCATTACCATCTGACAGGTGTTCAGTATCCCAAATGAACTGAGTTGGTCTCGTTCCATTTTCTAGAGAACAGGTGTGCACACCACCAAACACTAGGGGAAAATCCACTGTTACAGTTGGCACTAATTAACATCTTTGCTGGCAGGCTCAGCAGAAAGGCCAAGAGTTCAATGACTGTGGAAGGGACTGATTTGCTTTGGAACAGGCAGGGATACACTGACGAGCCCTTGTGAAACCACAGTTCTCTAACAAATGCCCACAGCCACGGATCTCCATACCCTGACACGTGCCTGGGTATGCACATTTTATGAATGGGTTACATTGAAATCCTTGAACTCTTTGGAACACTCAGAAAGGCAACAATTGTCAGCAGCCCCACCACCAAGTAAAATATAAAATACATTGCTAGATGCATTTCAAGCCCTGTCTCTTCCATAATATTCTTGTTTCTGATCAGATCTCTCTGGGTACTCTGTATCTTTGTTACCTGTTGGGTATTCTGTCTAGTAGTGTTGCTTAAATGATTTTTATAGTTCTGTACATCCAGACGAGTTCCTGGGATAGTGACCTGGAAGAACTGGTCTCCTTTTAAGTTGTGAGAACCTTTTGGTTTCCACCTATATCCTAGACGAGCTACAGACTCTCACTAGAGCCCAGCTTGTCAAACCTAGTTCCTCAGCCTAGTCAGCATCTAAAGCCTCATTCCATCCCCTGCTCACCACAGTCCTTATTCTTCTCTAGCCTCACTTTACCTTATTCTCCAACCTTGTCCTTTCTTTTCCAACCAACTGATTTCTCTTGCTTTTACCATATACGTGACAATTCTTTACTCTGTTCCTTTGAACAAATTATTGCCTCCACCAGGAATATTCTCTCCCCTTCTTTCAACCAATCCCACTTTTTCCAAGACCTGGCTTGGAACTCCCTAACGAGAGGAAGCCTTGTCAGACCAGCCACTCAGCGGGCATAGTTACCGTTGCACTACACATTTTGTGTTTATGTTATCTTTCTGATTACCAGGTTGAACCTTCAAGGACAAGACTATCATCAGCAATGTCTCTCCCACTGTGGTCTAACACAATGATCTGTACACAACAGATGTTCTATAAACATTTGTGAAATAAGATGAATGGGATTCTCAAGATATTTAATAAACACTTTTTTTTTAAGTGGAGAATGGGGTTTCACCATGTTGGCCAGGCTGGTCTCAAACTCCTGGCCTCACGTAATTGACCCACTTTGGCCTCCCAAAGTGCTGGGACTACGAGCGTAAGCCACCACACCTGGTCAGTAAACATATTAACAGAGAAGTAATTTTTCTTAAACTAGAGCTTAGTCAGTGGGTCCACTTTTCAAACACTATAAACTGACGATAGAGGGAAGAGTGTTAAGTAAAAAGACTGATTGGCCACCACAGTACTTGGTCTCTGCCATTGTGCCACTCCCACCACTTCTCGACCAGTTAGGACAGGAGTTACCACTGAAGATGTGTATGCTCTGTGCCAAGGACCTTATGTCATTTAACCCTAGGAGATAGAAGCTATTATTCTACTACTAGCCTTTTGCAGAGGGGAAGATTGAGGCTTGCAGACATTAAGCAATTTGCTCAGAATCGCATTTTAAGTGGAAAGTCTCTCTGATTTAAACATTATGGGGACAATGAGCTAAGAGAAAAGGATGGGAGGAGGGTGGGGAGCAAAGTACGTGAAAAACAAAAATCTTTGTGTCACATTTTTCAGAACTCTGTCCTGTCAAATCTTCCTTTATAACTATGGTGGCTGCCATCTCCCAACATGACTCCACGCACCCCCAGCCCCACCCTTTCCCACCCCGTCCTTTACCACCCCACTTGGCTCCCTCCTTGGGTCCCAGGGAGGCTCTGGTTCCCCAGCAGGAAGAGTTGGCTAAAGATGGCTCACAGCTGAGCCACAGTCTGGGAACTGTCTTGGTAGAAGCGAGTTGCCTCACGCAGCCACATTACTGCTCCACAAGACGGCTGGTCAGATGCAGGGCTGCAAAGTCCAGAGTGCCCTACCTGCCTCTGGGATGTCTTTGAAGGACCATCCCAGCTTCAGTGCTTCCCCATAGCATGGACTGAGGCCTCTAGGACAACAATATCCCAACTCAACCTCTCCAGCTGCCCAATCCTGCCTTTTTCCTTTCCTCGCTTCATTTGCTGTGCCTGAGAGCCCTCTCTTAAAAATCTCCTGCAGGTAAATCTATGCTTCTGAGCCCACTTCCTGGGAACCTGCCTGAAGACACGGACCAACAGCAAGAAAGTGGAAATGAGGGCCCAAAGCCTGTGCTCTCACCAAATACCAGGAGAGAGACGCTGTCACATCCAAATCACCTTGCCCAATTTCAGCTGTGAAAAATAACCGGATATGGGCAGAGCTTGCCTCTGCCTCCCTCCCTGCCCTGATGCTCCCTTTGCTTCAGTTAGTGACTCTCTGTCTCCGTCTCCCATCAAGAGCCAAAACCCCAACACCTTCTCTTTTCTTTCTCCTTCAAACTCTGCATTCAGGAAAGGATTTGATGAACTCAGCCACACAAAAGAAAACTTAATAAAATTAATCTGTTACTTCTTGGGGATTTAAAATAAGCTAATACTTACTTTAAGTTTAGACCAAAGGAAGAATATGTTTAGCAACATTCCAGATATGTATTTACTCAGTAAAACATATACTTGAGCACTTAGTGTGCTCAGTGTTGGTTGCAAACTGAGTGGAGAAGGGATTGTTTTAGGTTGTGGGCGGCCACCTAAGCCCTTTGAAAGCAATTCAATAGATAACTCCACTGACTCAAGACCCTCACGGTCCCTCTGTATTCAGGTCCCTTGAGTGTGCATTAATTTTATGCTGTTTCTACAAAGCCACTAGCATTTGCTGGATTGCCACACTGCAACAAGCACAGACATCTATCAGTAGGTCATCCCACCCCTCTAGAACTAAGTAAAACCTAGAGTCTTTTCCTATGGAGTTCATTTCATCCAAAAAACAAGTAAGTAATCAGCTCCTCTTCTGCCCAAGTCAAAAGCATCCTACAAATTTTTTTTCAAGATACTGGGAAATGGTTCAGAAGCAGCAGCAGTCTTTTAAATTCAGTCTTCCTTGATATTCAGCAAAGGTGTATTCATGTACTTTTGGACAGTTTCAAGATAAAGGGCAAATAGAAAAAAATTCACCGGCAGGGGGTATCTAGTCTGTGCGAATGATTCTTTATGCCTAGAAGAAGAAATGTGGGAGATGTTGCTTCTAATTTTCTCATGTCTCAAAAAATGAACACTGGGGTTGCTGCTCAGCTTGTCGTAGGTTAATACATAAAGTTACGAGACAGCAGGCTCAGTAGGATGAGCAAGACACTGGAGACTCAAGGACAAACAATTTGTATCGCTATTTACTACTGCCAGCTTGCTAGGAATCCCCATTTAAGTTGCTTCATTTTTCTTTAAGCTTCAGTTTTTAAAAAAAGTAGATAAAGACAGGTTCATTTCACAAAGTGCCATTAATAATTACTAAAATACAGATGCTTCTCAACTTATGAGGTTACATCCTGACAAACTCATGGTAAGTCGAAAATGCATTTAATACACCTAACCTACCGAACATCCTAGCTTAGCCTAGTCTATGTTAAATGTGCTCAGAACAATTATATTAGCCTACAGTTGGGCAAAATCATCTCGTGCAAAGGCTAGTTTATAATAAAGTGTTAACTACCTCATAGAATAAATTGAATACTGTACTGAAACTGAAAAACAGAATGACTGTATGGGGATACTCAAAGTATGATTTCTACTTAACACGTATCACTTTTGTGCCATTGTAAAGTCCAAAAAAATCATTTCGTTGAATCATCATAAATTGGGACCATCTGTACACAGAATTGTCTATCCTACATTGTTCATTAATAATTCCCAAAGATAATGCAAACCCTCTTTTTGGCAACATACATATAGCTTTTTAAATTTGGTAGACACATTTTCATTAATAAAAATATAGGATTTACCTAGATGACAGTTCTTCACACACACACACACACACACACACACACACACACACATACCAGGAGAACTACAGCAGAGAATAGTGTGAAGTATGACTCATGTGTGAGGATAAAAGAAGCTTTCAGGAATAACCAAAAGCTCTGGAATCATTTACCTTGATATACTGCCACAGATGACCGAGCATGGTTGAACGTTGTGCAGGTAGTGAATGGCTTTGGATATTCCTATTAATATACTGATTCGAACATGCCAAGGGAGTGGGGCCATGTCACCCTAAAACGACAACAGCAATTGGTTTGGTTGCACTTTCTGAGTAAAAACTACCTATGTATTCCTTATGCAGACATACACCAGAATAGAAGCAGATAGCAAGGTGGGGTGAGGTGGGTGAATCAACGTTTTGGTTTTCCAGAACTTATTTTTAATTCCAGATGGGTTTCCTTCTGCTACTGATGACAGTTCTAGGCCTCTTTATAGACAGTGAAAATACTCCATACTTCTTAATATTAGCTTAATCAAAACATAGCTAGTAAGGTAACACTACTTAAAAGTTAATTAAATAAGATTTTTAAGTTACTTGTGGTAGAATAGTATGAGTAATTGAGACAATCTGCTTTTATTTTCATCCTCACTGAAACTTAACCTATTTGGAATCAATTTTTAAACTTAACCTCCAAAAACATCTAATGAGGGATCATGGCATTTATTCAACCTCCTTCTCTCTCTCTCTCTCCCTCTCTCTGTCTCTCTCTCTCTCTCTCTCTTTTTTTTTTTTTTTTTTTTTGAGACAAGGTCTCACTCCGTGTCACCCAGGCTGGAGTACAGTGGCACAATCGTAGCTCACTACAGCCTCCATGTCCCTGGGCTCAAGCAATTGTCCTGCCTCTGCCTCTCAAGTAGATGGGACAGGCATGTGCCACCATGACCAGCAATTTATTTACTTACTTATTTGAGGCAGAGTCTTGCTCTGTCGCCCAGACTGGAGTGCAATGGCACAATCTCCAGGCTGGAGTGCAATGGCACAATCTCGGCTCGCTGCAACCTCTGCCTCCCAGGTTCAAGCGATTCTCCTGCCTCAGTCTCCTGAGTAGCTGGGATTACAGGTGCGCACTACCACACCCAGCTAATTTTTGTATTTTTAGTGGATATGGGGTTTCACCATGTTGGTCAGGCTAGTCCCGAACTCCTGACCTCGTGATCCACCCACCTTGCCCTCCCAAAGTGCTGGTATTACAGGCATGAGCCACCGTGCCCAGCCTATTCATTTTTTTAGTAGAGGCGAGATCTGGCTATGTTGTCCAGGCTGCCTCTTTCTCTTTAGAGTCTGTGTCACTGTTATGGAAATCCTTTGTATTGAAGGATACTTTATATAAAGTTATACAAATTAAAATTATCTAAGGAATAAGAGTAGTTGATGCCAACTCCCTGGAGGTACAGAACCAAATATAATATAACATGGTTGCCAAAAGATTTGCTGGGTTCTTACTACATAATGAGTAAGAACCCAATATGGTTGCCAAAATGTTGCACAAAACACGTTAACTCAGGTATTTGCTCAGCCTCCTAAAAGTAAGAAATTAATCCAAGAAGTACTGCTTCCTTGGGAAACCCATCCTTCGCTTTCCCCTCATGCAAACACATCTTGCCTCCCAGCTCTCCCAGATGGTTTCAGCAGCTCTCCCAGGACTTCAGGGGGTCAGAGGATCAGACAGAATAATAGAAAGAACTTACTGCACACTGCAATCTGTCAAAAAGTGTTCCATTTCTCATGTATGGATAAACCAGACAGAACTTCTCAGTCTCTGTAAAATATGCAGCCAACTCTAGTATGTTTGGATGGTGAAACCTTGAAACAAAAGATGTTTTAAAGCCATCAAATTGCGTATTCAGACAGGAAATGAACAACGCTCTGGTGTGGGAGTAGTAAGGTGGGATGGAGAATAGGCTTAAAGCAGAATATAAATTTGGCTGGACACATTGGGCACAGGACACAGATTTGCTTTCCAAATTGGTCTAAAGAGTTCTAATGGCAGGGCACGGTGGCTCACACCTGTAATCCCAGCAATTTGGGAGGCCGAGGCGGGCAGATCACTTGAGGTCAGGAGTTTGAGACCTGCCTGGCCAACATGGTGAAATCCTATTTCTACTAAAAACACAAAAATTAGCCGGGCATGGTGGTGAGCACCTGGTTATTCCAGCTACTCAGAAGGCTGAGGCAGGAGAATTGCTTGAACCGGGAGGCAGAGGTTGCAGTGAACCTAGATCATGTCACTGCACTCCAGCCTGGGTGACAAGAGTGAGACTGCACCTCAAAAAAAAAAAAAAAAAAAAAAAAAAAAAAAAAAAATTCTAGCAAATACTAGTTACTGTTTTTGATTGACTGTAATCATGTAAATATAAATAAAACATCCAAATATAAGGCACAAATTTTCAAAAAATAAAGAGTTTTAAAGATTTGTAATATTGGAAACTTTACAAAAGATAGCACTATTCAATATTAACTTATTTTTATCAATATGAAAGACAACATGACTTATTAAGTAAAAACAGGACAACTAAAATTGTTAGTTTGATTTATTTAAGTATATAAGTTTAAGTCACCAAAACATAAGAATAAATACCATTTTCATTCATCCACTTATTGAGCACTACTATGTCAGGTACTGTGCTAGATACCAGTTACACAGCTGAAAAGAGATGTCAGTGTCTTCACAAAGCTTGCATTATTGTCTAAATCCATATGACTAGTAATGTTTGATGTTGAGAGTATATCACTGATTTTAAATCACAGATTTCTATGTCAGTGTAGCATACATTTCTCAGGCTTTTTTTCCCCTAATAATCATTTATTAGCTTATTAACAAAAACTATATTCCTCAATAGTGTGTGCTATCACTATGAGCCCAGGTAACAACTATGAAACATAAAATGTGAAATTCACACATACTGTGAGCTCAGTTTAATTCAAAAATTACTTATGGGATACCTACTATGTTCTGGGCAGGCTTGGGGATATTAAAATAAATCTGTAAAAAATATTCTGTTTATAAAAGCCTATTATTCATTTCTGCAGTAGCAAAATTTTCCTATAAACACACACATTCCTATATATATTGTGCATATGTGGTGGGGGAGGGGGGTTCTGATTCCTTTTCTTCTTCTTACTTCAAGGAAGGAAGCGTGTGTGTGTGTGTGTGTGTGTGTGTGTGTGTGTATACATGTACACACACAGAGAAGTTTTTATTTTTAAATATATCAAAGTCTTCTGTGATACAAGATCCCTACACCTATTATGATTCCAACTATACCTATAAAATGAAAAGCAATGGATTGAAAGGAAATTGAGGTAGTGTATTTAACAGTCCGTGTATACCTGGTTGGTTCTTCTGCAACTTAAAATAATTCAGAGAGACGAATCTTCTGGAAGGCAGTAGATAGTGGACATCGGATAGACACAGCCATGGCCTGGTGCTCTACTCTCTTGCTCAGAGAGGAGAAAAGACCATGTGCTTATTTTTAAGTATTACTGATCAAACGGAAAAACGGATACTTTAGAGGTTACCAAGGTATGGAACGTGGAGATACCTTGGAGAAAGTTTGCTGGTTTTGTACCTGTGGACCCATGCCACCTAACTTTTTGCTACAAATTTTTAAATCAGTAGGGTTTTAGATTATATACATCAGAAGGTTAGCAGATCTGATACCTTCTAAAATCACTTCAGCAAACATTCTGAGTGCCTTGTTCAGACAAAATTATGCAAGCCCCATGGTGTGGTAAACAGACTTGAACAACTAACCTGGGATTGAATCTCCGGTCTTTTTAACGACTGTGTTAACTTGGGCAAGTTATTTAATTGCTCTGAGCCTGTTCCTTTAACTGTAATCAGTAATTAAAACATCTATTTCCAAGGTTCTTATGAAAATTAAATAAAAGGTTAAGCCAAAAGCCAGGTCCTCAAAAATTATTAGCTTTTCCCCCTTCCCTTGAGAAAGGAGGGAAAAAAGGAATCAGAAGTCACATTCTATGGAGTTTACAATTCTGTTTAAGGTAATTCCCTTAATATTAAACTAAAGAAACCTCATCCTTCAGGTCTCAGCTTAGATATTATTTCTATCAAGAAACCCATTCTGCTGCTCATCCCCCAAGTTATCATTCCCTCCTCTGTGCTCCTATTTCTCATCTTACCACTTAGTTTATTGAAATTGTCTGTTTACTTAGGAATTTCTCTCCCAATCCCATTTTTGATAGTACATTCTAAGAGGAGAAAGCTGCATCTGCCTTAGTCACATCTGAGAAGATGATTTAGGAAATAACTTGGATCTTATAGAAAAGGTAGGATGTACCTCACTTTCCTCATCTGCAAAATGGGGATAACAGGAGAATTTATCTCATTGGATGGTCATGAGGATTAATGAATTAACACACGTAAAGCACTTGAAATAGGGCCTAACACAAAATAAATATTAGCAAAATAAAAATGGTACCCCAGGAATAGTCAACATTATAAAATTGTAAATGTCTCCAGATTAATCTATAAAGTTATTAAAATTCCATTAAAAATGCCAACAGAATTTTTGAAGCCTAGACAAGCTGTTGTTGTAGTTCACAGAAAATATCTCACCAGATAAACAAATGGATCAGGTAAATAAATGTAAAAAATGAAGCCATGAAAGTACTGGAAAAAATGGGAGAACTATTTTATTAGGTTGGTGCAAAAATTATTGCGGTTTTTGCCCAGCTACTAGGGAGGCTGAGGCAGAAGAATGGTGTGAACCCAGGAGGCAGAGCTTGCAGTGAGCTGAAATGGAACCACTTCACTCCAGCCTGGGTGACAGAGCAAGACTCCGTCTCAAAAAAAAAAAAAAAAAAAAAAAAGTATTGTTTACTTTTAATGGCAAAAAACGTGATAACTTTTAATGGCAAAACTGCAATAACTTTTACACCAACCTAAATATAACTTCTTAATGGAAAAGGCCTTTTAAACTATAACATAAAATCTAGAATCCCTAAAAGAAAACCTTGATAAATTTAACTGTATTAAAACTATTTCTACATGTCAACACTATAATAAGCAAAGATGAAATGACAGTACAGTAAAAAATTATTTGCATCTCATAACATAAAAATAGGCTGATTTTCTAATAGGAATTATAAAATATTCCTTCAAATCATTAAGGAAAGACCAACAGTCTAATCTATAATAATAGGTAAGGAATATTATAAGCTACTTCATAGAAAATAAAATATATCTCTTAATAAAAAAGGATTATTAATATCACTCAGAAAAATTGATACTATGAGACTTCTTTTTCTGAGAGGCCTCAAATAAATAAAATATAAATGAAAGAGGAGACATTACAACTGATGCCACAGAAACACAAAGGATCGTAAGAGACTATTATGAACTATCGTATGCCAACAATCTGGAAAACGTAAAAGAAATAGATGGATTCCTAGAAACATACCATCCACCAAGACTGTATCATGAAGAAATAGAAAACCTAAACAGACCAATAACAACTAAGGAGATTGATTCAATAATCAAAAACCTCCAACAAAGAAAAGTCCAGGACCATAGAGCTTCTGGCAAAATTTTAACAAGCATTTAAAAAAGAATTAATACTAATCCTTGTCAAACTCTTTTAAAAAATTAAAGAGGAGGGAACACTGTAAATCTTATTTTATTAGGACAGCATTACCCTCATATCAAAGCCAGATAAGAACATAATGAGAAAAAGTTGTAGGCCAATATCCCTGATGGCCATAGATACAAAAATCTTCAACAAAATACTAGCAAGCTAAATTCAACAGAACATTGTTTGTTTGTTTGTTTGTTTGTTTGTTTATGGAAATCGAGTCTTGCTTTGTTGCCCAGGCTAGAGTGTAGTGGCATGATCTCAGCTCACTGCAACCTGTGCCTCCCAGGTTCAAGCGAATCTTGTGCCTCAGCCTCCTGTGTAGCTGGGATTGCAAGCGTGCGCCATTACACCTGGCTAATTTTTATATTTTTAGTACAGATGGGGTTTCATCATGTTGGCCAGGCTGGTCTTGAACTCCTGACCTCAGGTGATCCACCTTCCCTGGCCTCCCAAAGTGCTGAGATTACAGGTGTGAGCCATTGTTCCCAGTCTTCAACAGAACATTAATAGGATGAAATACCATAGTCAAACAGGACTTATCCCCGAGAAGCAAGAATGGTTTAACATGTGCAGATCTATAAATTATATACCATATTAACACACTGAAAAACAAAAATCACAAAACCATCTCAACAAATGCAAAGGCATTTGATAAAATTCAACATCCTTTCATGATGGAACCTCTCAACAAATTAGGTGTAGAAGGAATGTATCTCAACATAATAAATGCCATATATGACAAACCCACAGTTAACATCATACCTAACAGTGAAAAGCTGAATGCTTTTCCTCTAAGTTCAGGAAAAAGATAAGGGTGCTCATACTTTCCATTTCTATTCAACATAAAGCTGGAAGTCCTAGCCAGAGCAATTAGGTAAGAAAAAGAAATAAAAGGCATCCTAATTGGAAAGATGGAAGTTAATGGGCTCTGTCTGCAGATGACATGATGAAAACCCAAAAGACTCCACCAAAAAAACTGTTAAAACTAATAAACAAATTCAGAAAAGTTGCAGAATACAAAATCAATGTATAAAAATTAACTATGTGTGTATATGCTAACAATGAACAATCTGAAAAGGAAATTAAAGAAATTGATCCTATTTACAACAGCATTAAAAAGAATAAAACTCTTAGGAATAAATTTAACCAAGGAGGTGAAAATTCTGTGCGTTAACAACTATAAGACACTGATGAAAGAAACTGAAGAAGACACAAATAAATGGAAAGATGCATTACATACATGAATTGAAATAATTAATATTGTTAAAATGTCCATAAAAGTGAGCTACACATTCAATGCAATTTCTATCAAAATTCCAATGACATTTTTCAAAAAATAGAAGAATGCTAAAATTTATATAGAACCACAAAAGACCCCAAACAGTATAGGTGAGTTTAAGAAAGAAGAACAAAGCCAGAGGCATTCACTTCCTGATTTTAAACTATATTACAGAGCTATAGTAATAAAAACAATATAGCACTGGCATAAAAACAGACTCATTGACCAATGGAATAGAATTAAAAAAAAAAAAAAAAAAGAAATAAACCTACATATACATCATCAACTAATCTTTGAAAAGGGCACCAAGTATATACAACAGAAAAAGAAAATTATCTTCAATAAATGGTGTTGGGAAAACTGAATACCCACATACAAAATAATAAAACTAGAACTTTGTCTTATACACCATATACAAAAATTATCTCAAAATGGATTAAATATTTAAATGTAAGATCTGAAACCATACAAATCTGGAAGAAAACATAGGGAAAATTTTCCTTAAGATTGGTCTTGGCAATGATTTTTTGGCTATGACACCAAAAGCGTAGGTGACAAAAGCAAAAATAAGCAAGTAGAACTATATCAAACTAAAAAGCTTCTGCACAGCGAAGGAAACAATCAACAAAATGAAAAGGAAACCTATGGAATGGCAGCAAATATTCGCAAACCATGTATCTAATAAGGTGTTAAGATACAAAATAGTGAGGAATTCATACAACTCAATAGCAAAAAAACAAATAACCTGATAAAAATGGGTAAATGACCCAAAGAGATGGTTTTTCAAAGAAGACATACCAATGACTAACAGGTATATGAAAAGATGCTCAGCATCACTAATCATCAGAAAAATGCAAATCAAAACCACAATGAGACATCACCTCACACTTGTTAGCATGGCTATTATCAAAAAGTTGCCAAGGGTATGGAGAAAAAGATACGAGAGTTGCTGAGGGTATGGAGAAAAAGAAGTCCTTGTATGCTGTTGGTTGGAATATAAAGTGGTACAGCCATAATGGAGGTTCCTTAAAAAACTAAAAATACAACTGCCATGAGATCCAACAATCTCACTTCTGCATATGTATTAGTCCGTTTTCATGCTGCTGATAAAGACATACCCTAGACCTGGCAATTTACAAAAGAAAGAGGCTGAATGGGCTTACAGTTCCATATGGTTGAGGATGCCCCACAATCATGGTGGAAGGTAAAAAGCACATCTCACACGGCGGCAGACAAAAGAACAGAGCATGTGCAGGGAAACTCCCCTTTTTAAAACCATCAGGTCTTGTGAGACTTATTCACTATCACAAAAACAGTATGGGAGAAACTGCCCCCCTGACTCAATTATCTCCCAGTAGGTCCCTCCCACAACACATGGGAATTATGGGAGTATATTCACGATGAGATTTGGGTGGTGACACAGAGCCAAACCATATCAGGGTATGTATGTAAAAGAAATAAAATCAGTATCTCAAAGAGATATCTGTGCTCTCATGTTTAATGCAGCATTATTTACAGTAACCAAGACATAGACACAACTTAAATGTCCATTGACAGATGAATGGATAAACAATAAAGAAAGTGTGATACACACAACACACATACACACACAAAAAAATGGAATATTATTCAGCCATAAAAAAAAGAAAATCCTGCCATTTTCAACAACATAGATGAACCTGGAAGACATTATGCTAAGTGAAATAAGCCAGACACAGAAGACAAATACTGCATGATCTCACTTACATGTGGAAGCTAAAAAAGTCAAACATAGAGAAGCACAGAGCAGAAAAATAGTTACCAAGGGCTGGGGGTTGGGAAAAATAGAGAGATGTTGGTCAAAGCAGACAACCTTTCCATTGTACAATGAATACATTCTGGGGATCTAAAGTACAGCATGGGTGGTGATAGATGTATTAATTAATTTGATTGTGGTAATCATTAGACAGTGTGTACATACTGTATATAAAATCATCACACTGTACACATTAATATATACAATTTTTATTTGTCAATAAATATTTTTTCAAAAGCTACACTGATAAACTATTTTCACCTAACAGATTGGCAAAAATTAAGAGGTAAGAGTAAATACCAGGTTGGCAACAATGGAAAACCAGGCACTCATATATGACTTCTTTGAAAGTAAATTGTTATAACTTATATTGGAGGACAATTTGTTATGATAAAATGCACATAACCATTTAATACCACCATTTGATGAGAATTTATTTTACAGATATACTCAAATAAGTACGAAATAACATAAATACAAGGTTTTCTTGTTGCAGCATTATTTTCATATAATAAAATATTAGAACAAATCTAAGAAACCATCAACAGGGGAATGGTTACGTAAACTACAGTACAGAAAAAAATAGAATATGAAAATAAGCAAGGTGAACAATGTGTTCATGTCACTGCTTGTGTTAAAGGAGAAAAATAAGAAAACAAAATACATATTTGCCTACACACAAAATATCTCTGGAAAGATATACAAGGAACTGGTAATACTGTTGCCTTGGAAAGATCAGCTGGGTGACTGGATGATAATGGTGGGAGAAAATCTTTTCTTGGTCTATCCTTTTGCACTTTTGAAATTTTGCAATGTTTGAACCTTACTTTCATAAGCAAATAAATAAAACAATCACATGTAAAAACTTTTTACTATTACAATTTTGGATTTCATTTTTTATTGACTAAGTGATATGTAAGCTTTGATGATTAGCCTCTACTATTCTGATTTCTGGTCTTCAGTCTAAAAGAAAATGGATTTAGTATAATGCCTTCCCTCTTCACCTTCCTCTCTGCCTCCCGACTTCACATCTTGGTTAAAAAAATATTGAAAAGAAAGTTTCCTATTTGTAAAGGGTGACAAGTGAACTCTACAGGGTTAGAGGCTTTCAGTGAGGAGGGCTGCACAGCTGCAGATATGAATATATATATGAAAATGAAGTCATTTCAATTTGTCTCCAAGGACTCTCAGACTCAGGAGTGAATTCCCGAAAAATAATATGTACATCAAAATCGCTTGATTTCTTTGTCTAAAACTCTCTTCCTGAATAGAGTTATACTGATGAAACAGCTTATAGACTGGAATGTCTCTAAGGAAGAGAGGAAATGGTGAAATATAGACCATTCTAATGTTCTAAGAGTTACTATTCAGCCATGTTAGTCACATATGATTTAACCCACTTCCTTGTGACAGTTTCCTGCTAAAATATGTTCAAGGGAATTATGTAAATGATTATTTTAAAATGTACTTTAAGGAATATACTAAATCACATGTCAAAATTTATCCAAAGTTCTAACATCCAAATCAAATGTATTACATATCACGCCAAGCTCTGTGCTGTAAAATAAAAAATGAACAGAGATGAAACCCAGGCACAAAGAGAAGGAAATTCCAGAGAAAACATACTCACAGTAGTAAGACTTCAAGCTCAGATAGAAACCTCTTCCAATGCTTCTTACATTGCATTTTTTTCTCCTACATATACAGAAAGACAAGAACAAAATTAAGAAAAGGATCTGTTTCTAGGATTCTTAACCCAGGGTCTATAGTCTCCCTAAATTAGATGAACTTTTTGGTGTAAATGCATATGAACACTTTTCTGGGGAAATAATCTTTAGCTTTTACCAGATTTTCAAAAATCCATTAGCCCCAAAAGAGATCTAGAACGAGTGTTCTTGAATGAAAAGTTTTTCATGCAATGTATTGCCTTGCTAAACTCTTTCATCGTATTTTGCACACATTTACATAAATTCAAAAACATTCTATGTATTCAAAGACAATCCCATGACAGCTAGAACCTTACCCACTTGATCTTATAAAGAATCCAGTTTGTGTTATTTCTATTCTGCTGCAAAATTTCACTAATTGGGTGTTTATGATTTGGGTTATTTGGATATGTCAGTTCAAGTTTACCTTTGCATTTTGAAAAGATGGGCTTACTAAGCAAATAAAAATATAACTCTTTACTTCCAAGAAGCTTTAGAAGATAGCCCAGAGCCTGACACATGAATATTTTAATGAGTTTAATAATATTGTACTGAGCACCTACTCTGTCCCTGGCACTGTTCTTGATGCCTTCATACATCTTAGGTCATTGCATGACTCTGGATCTCAGGTTTCCAACTTCTACCAAAAAAAGAGTTAAATTAAGTCTGCTCCTAGTTCTCACCAGTTGTAACGTTCTATCATTTGCAAATTGCTAAAGAAGGTGGAGTTTTGGAGCTCTGCCTTCAGGAATAAAGGAAGAGAAATTCAACAGGAATTTTGGAAACTATTTTCCAAGTTGAACCAGGAAGTCAGAAACAATAAATCAGGCTAAAAAATCATTTTCAAGGACCATTTTATCAGAATTTACATTTTACGAGACCATTGTCCTGGGAGCCAGATGGGTTGGATTTTCCGCCTATCTCTAACACTTGCTATTTGTGACTCTTTGTCAGTCACTCAACCTCCCTAAGGTCATAGTTTTCTAGTTTGAAAAATGAAGAAGTTGGTTTTTTTGTTTATGCTAATGTAGCACTCTAACACCCTGTTGCTTGAAATGTGGTCTATGACCAAAAAACCTCAGCTTCACTAGGAGCTGCTGAGAAATGGCAAATCCAGGGCTCCTGTCAGATCTGCTGAATCAGAATCTGCATTGTAAGATGATTCCCAGGTAATTAAAGTTAGAGAAGCACAGATCTAACACACCTAGCACAATTTCCCACCTCAGTCCCTCTAAGAAAAGTAATTGGTAATAAACAATGTTACAAAACTGTATTTCTTTAACAATGTTCTGTGGCTAAGGCTTCATTAAATGTTCCTATTTTTTCCTGATTTTGTGTGTGTGTGTGTGTGTGTGCACGCGCGCACGCGTGCACGCATGTGTTGGGTTAAAATAGGGGGAAGAGACAAAAGCAGAAGGGTGAAGTCCGTCCATACTTCCATTTACCACCTTAAGAGAAAGTTAAAATGTATGTAGAGACAGTAAGACTTTGTATACACCTTGGTAATCTCAGGTATTTTTACTCGTAACAACTAGCAACTGAATTATTGAAAAAGGTATGTATGCTTCATTCAATTTATCCAGCAAACATTTACTGAGCAACTGCTATGGGCCAGGCCCTGTAATAAGGCACTAAGATACAAAGACAAATAAGAGCTCTTCAAAGAAAGCTGCCTAGTCCTTTGAGAGAGGTGGGTGAATAATGTAATGCTTTGATGCTGTTGCTAAACATAGGAGTGTCACCCAAACCACACTGGAGGGGTCAGAGACAATCCAGGAAATAACACCTGTCTTTAAGAAAGAAAGGGAAGGGGTTCTAGAGGCAATGATATCCCATTCAGACTCACGGAAAGAAAACTCCCAAAAGGGAGTGTGATTTGGTGGCAGCTGCAGAAAGAACAGGAAAGTAGACTGGAGAGACCCTTTGGGGATGGAGTCCTGAGGCTCAACTATAAGAGAGTGTACGAATTGGGGCCAGGGACACGTTGGCACTAAGAAACAGGCTTTAGCTTGGCCACCTCTAGAGCGACCACATTCTATTTGTTGAATGGGTGTGCCAGTTGGTTGTTTCTTTAGCATCTTCTCAGGAATTCTGAGATGTCTATGTACAATTAAGTAGTACTAAATGCAATTTGGAGAAATGGAGAAATTAGGGAAATAATTTTTTAAACGGTTCTGTAATGCACGTTGCAAACTAGGAATCACTGTGGAACCCTCCTTCTTCCCACTTCCCCAGTCCTATAACAGATAATCAGATGTGGTCCACTTCACCTCATCTCTTAGACATACTTTCTCCTCTGCATCCTCACTGACTTTGCCCAGACTAACAGCATTAGCTCTCAACAGTGGCAACACATGTGAACCACCTTGGGATCTTTTAAAAAACACTGGTGCCTACCATTTTTTTAAAAGCTCATTTTTTAAAGGCTCATTTTCTTAAAAGCCCATTTTTTTAAAGGCTCATATTTTAAAAAAGCTCCCTAGAAAATTCTAATATATAGTCAGGGTTGGGAACACTGGTTTACACCCTGTCCATTTCTTGGTTTGCACATCTGAAATATCCCTCCACCAGGTCTTTCTGCCTCCAGTCTGTGGGTTTTGTTTTGTTTTGTTTTTTGTTTTGTTTTGTTTTTGACAAAGTCTTATTCTGTTGCCCAGACTGAAATGCAGTGGCGTGATCTCGGCTCACTGCAACCTCCGTCTTCTGCGTTCAAGCAATCCTCTCACCTCAGCCTCCCAAGTAGCTGGAACTACAGGCAGGCACCACCACACCCAGCTATTTTTTTTTTTTTTTTTTTTTTGATTTCTTGGTAGAGACAGGATTTCACCATGTTGGTCAGTCTGGTCTCGAACTCCTGACCTCAAGTGATCTACCCACCTCAGCCTC
Source organism: Theropithecus gelada (assembly GCF_003255815.1). Classification (NCBI taxonomy): domain Eukaryota; kingdom Metazoa; phylum Chordata; class Mammalia; order Primates; family Cercopithecidae; genus Theropithecus; species Theropithecus gelada. The sequence continues at coordinate 25,213,608 of NC_037679.1, read as the reverse complement.
CCAAAGTGCTGGGATTACAGGCGTGAGTCACCACGCCCGGCCTGCCTCCAGTCTAGCTCTTGCCATCTTTCCCCCAATTCTTCTGACAACTTCCAATCTACTATCTAACCTAGAATCAAAGTCATATTTTAACAACACAAATCTAAGTCTTTCACTCTTCTACTTAAAAATCAGATCTTGTGAGACTTATTCACTGTCACAAGAACAGCACTGGAAAGACCCACCCCCAAGATTCAATTACCTCCCACTGAGCCCCTCCCACAATATGTGGGAATTGTGGGAGCTACAATTCAAGATGAATTTGGGTGGGGACACAGACCCCACAGACTTAATATCTTTCCAGCATCCTCTTCTCACTATCTTCCCTACGGCCAGTCCACTGCGCTGAATGAATTCATGAGTAAGACCTACGTTTTCATACATACGTCTCCAGGCCTCTGCAACTGCTATTTGTTCCACTCAGAATGTACTTCCCCTCCTTCACTGCCTGCCAAAATTCTACTCTTCCTGCAAAATCTAGCTGGAAGGTTTTTCCATTTGTTTTTGAGAACTGTTTATTGAGTGGTTACTTTGGCCAGATACTCTTCTGGGTGCCAGATACATCCCCTCTCTGGGTAGAGAGAGTTGTTGCTATCTTTTTTTTTTTTTTTTTTAAATTAGTAGACTTTATTTTTTAGAGCAGATTTAGATTTAGAAAAAATTGAGAGGAAAGTAAGGCGTTCCTACACACACGCACACAGCTTCCCAATTATTAACATCTCACACCAGTGAGGTACATTTGTTAAAATCAATGAACCTATGTTGACATATTATCACCATAGTTTACACTAGGGTTCACTCTTAGTGTGGTATATTCTATGGGTTTTGACAAATACATGATAATATGTATCCACCATTATAGTATCAGAATATAGTATTAGTTTCACTGCCCTAAAAATCATCTGTGCTCTGCCTATTCATCTACCCCTTACCAAACACCCAGAAATCATTTTTGTACTGTCTCAATTGTTCTTCCTTTTCCAAAGTGTCATATATTTGGAATCATATGGTATGTAACCTTTTCAGATAGACTTCTGATATGGTTTTGCTGTGTCCCCACCCAAATTCATCTTGAATTGTAGCTCCCACAATTCTCACATGTTGTGGGAGGGGCTCAGTGGGAGTTAAATGAATCATGGGGGTGGGCCTTTCCAGTGCTGTTCTCATGACAGTGAATAAGTCTCACAAGATCTGATGGTTTTAAAAACAGGAGCTTCCCTGCACAAGTTCTCTCTTGTCTGCCATCGTAAGACATGACTTTTACCTTCTGCCATGATACTGAGGCCTCCCCAGCCATGTGAAACTGTGAGTCCATTAAACCTCTTCTCCTTTTTTTTTTCTTTTTTAATTTTACTTTAAGTTCTGGATACATGTGCTGAACATGCAGGTTTGTGACATACGTATACATGTGCCATGGTGGTTTGCTGCACCCATCAACCCATCATCTCAGTTTTAAGCCCTGCATGCATTAGGTATTTGTCCTAATGCTCTTTCTCCCATTTTCCCCAACCCCCCGGGTGTGTGATGTTCGTCTCCCCTCTGTGTTCATGTGTTCTTATTGTTCAACTCCCACTTATAAGTGAGAACATGCAGCGTTTGGTTTTCTGTTCTTGTGTTAGTTTGCTAAGGATGATGGTTTCCAGCTTCATCTGTGTCCCTGCAAAGGACATGAACTCATTTTTTTTTTTTTTTTTTTATGGCAGCAAGAGTTGCTATCTTTTATGTGCTCCTGTGATCTTTTGTACAATTCTCTGCTGAAGTACTTCTTTCACAACAGTTTAATGTTTTGTTTACCTGGCTATTTCCCCAGAGAGACTGTGAGCTCCTTGAGGACAGAACTATGCCTTATTCATCTCTACATGCTCAGCACCCAGTCCATATAAGAGTTTAGTAAATGTTTACTTATTGTTGACCAACTATGAAGAAAATGAAGAGCAGCTCTTCTGTGTTTGTATGTGGACCTGTCTCTGACTGACTCCTGAGCTTGATCCTGGAATTCCCTTTCTGCTTCACTGGCTGCAGTCACTCAATTGTCTTCTGACCTCCCATCCTGTTATGTTGGTTTGTTGCTCCTACTTGAAAGCCTCCTCCTTCCACCCTTCTGAGTTGTGATAGAAGACAACTTATAAAGCAGTACCAAATGCCAAACTGTGGCTTAGCCTGTGAAGCTGCCTGGAGAGGACCCAGCTCATCCAAAAACTTCAGGAAAATCGTGGCAGGCTAGCACAATCTGATCCTCTTTAGCAAAGTCCCAGGACACTTTTTCAGAATTCCTTTTTTTTTTTTTTTTTTGAGGTGGTATCTCACTTTATCACTCAGGCTGGAGTGCAGTGGCGTGATCTTGGCTCACTGCAGCCTCTTCTTTCTGGGCTCAAGGAATTCTCCTGCCTCAGCCTCCCGAGTAGCTGGGACTACAGGAGCATACAACCATGTCCAGCTAAGTTGTGTGATTTTAGTAGAGATGGGGTTTCACCCTGTTGATCAGGCTGGTCTCAAACTCCTGACCTCAAGTGATCCACCCACCTTGGGCTCCCAAAGTGCTGGAGTTACAGGCGTGAACCACCACACCCAGCCCGGAAAAGTCTTTCATGCTATACATCTGGGGATGGAAAGCATTTAACTTCCACATTCTTGCAAGACAGGTCTTTATTTCTTCAGGCACCTGAAATCATATCTCTTATTTCCACTTATAAAATTTTATGTTCAAATACCCCTTTCAACATCGATGAAAAATGACTTTTTTAAATATGAAAGATGAGCAAATAAATGGAATTGATGTCCTGTGACAATAATTCTTTCCATACCTGTTTAAATAATTTGACAGCATATGTTAGGTTTTGAATCTCCACTCTGTATACCTCAAAAATCTCTCCTTCTCCAATTAGGAAGTCTTTGTGGAAATTTCTAGTTCCTTCTATGATGTTTTGAAAGCTGATTGAAGATTTAGGCAGTATTCCTTAGGAAGGAAAGTAGGGGGAAGATAAGTTATCTAAGAATGAACATCACCATTATAACCAAAACTTCTATATTAGAAACAATTCAGAGTCCAGTGGAAGGTCAGTAGAGAAAGGTCCAGGAACCAAAGCCGAAGCCCATCATGTGCTCTCTGCACATTTACTTGGATCTAGTTCCCACCATTCCACAGAGCAAAGGGTTAGAACAGCAGCATTGTGATTTTACCTCCTCTCAAAAGAGATCAGCCAAAGAGCTTAGCGGAAGAAATTCTTCCAAGATTCAATTTCCTGGTCATTAGGTCAATGTGTTGCTGTTGACCCACTGTGAACCTAAAACTACTAAAAAATTATGGAAGTGGAAATATTGACATGAGTAAGCAATATTCTCCAAGCATGACTGATAGAAACACTTTTCATGTGCCAAACCCTCTAACTGCCTAATTTACTTCCTCAGAGTAAATTAGAAAGATGATTCAGCCTTTTAAAAACTCACCCAAAGTGGAGATTGGGAGAAAACATGCAAAGAGTAATCAAATACAAATTGAAAAGGAAAAGTTTGGCTATGTCCTTCAGAACCCAATTTTGGCTATATTTCCATAGCTAATACAAAATCCTCTCTGAAGACACTTAATGTTTGATTTAGACCTTATTGCTAAGGAACCAAAGCCTTATCTAACTTTTCTAATTCTTTTTTCAATGAAAGAAGTATCAGATCTATTGGCAAAGACTAGTCAACACAGCCTTAAATAGTCTTTAAAATTTATCAGAATGACTCCAGGCGCAACTAAATTATTCTTCCTACTAATAAAGTAGGAAAGTTGATATGGAAAAATAACCAGATTTTCATACTGACCTTCAGCATTGCTCTACAATCATCTTGAAAGATTTCTGTAATTGCTGTGGGCATTTCTAAAACTATATAATCTCAACATAATTTTAAAAATGTTTTCCCATGACACACAAACATAGCAAATTTTACTAACAAAAAAACAAAAACATACCCCTGTGTGAAGAGACCACAATTGCATTCTTCATTTGCCAATGGAGCCTTAACATAATAATGTGTCATCTATTAGAACTATAAGTGTCAATCAAATTGAAATTATTTTAGTATCTATGAAATTTTATACTGAATCTGAATTTATATGGTTATTGTGTTTATTGGGTATTTCTCCTTCTTAATTCACTTAAATGAAAGTATGATTTTTAAAAAATTGTTGGAAAAAGTTGTTTTTTCTTACCTTTTCCATTATGTTCAGGAATAAGAACATTATCCACTGTGACACTGGCTGTTTCCTAAGAGAAGAAATACATACTAAAGTAATTCTATTTCATAAGTCTAGAAAGAACAGAACTTCAGCAGAAATCTAAAGCTCCCTGGGGACTCTGCAGTGCAACAGAGTGCAACCTAATTTAAAATAAAGTCAGCAGAAATCAAAGTTATTTCACTTTATTTAATAGCATTCATTGCCATATTTAAGGCTTTCATACCAACGGTAAAAACTCAAGTTTCAATGCCACAGTCAGTTAAAGTCAATTTTAAATTACTTCTAATGCTATAAAAATGATCACTGCTAGTTTGCTGTAATAAAAACTAACAGTGATATGCAAAACACCAACTAAAAAAGGAAAATTAAAGGCTGAGTTAAGACAAATATATAAATCACAGCATCCTTAGTAGTTCTCAGTCTCATCTCTGACAGATCACTGAGAAGAGAAAGCTCTTAATTTCTCAAATATTTATAAATCTCTACTTTCCTGAATCCTCAACTAAATAGAGAATAATGAGAGAACCAGGGCATTTCTGATTTTTAAAAAGTGCTGGCAAATCCAGCATTTTTCTGCCTGCTAATTTCATTCCTTTTGCTCAATTATACATACAACAAAGTTCCAGGCTCATTTTCCATGCACACATACTCTACCTTGAGTAATATGTTTGGAAATCCACCTTCCTGATAACTCTTCTCTGAAGGACTCAAGACTGCTCCTGAAAGAGAAATACGGGAAGGTAGATACAAAACAATTCTATATCCCTAATGTTTTTTTTCTTTCTGAGACTCTGAAAATAAATGTCTTGCTAGTCATTGTTGATTTCTAAAGTTTCATTCCCATCGAACACTTACAATAAATTTGTGGAAGTATTATTTGTGAAGTGTTATATTTGTGAAACAGTTTTCTAATTAACAAATGTTATACAAACATACTTTTGTTCACTTAAAACATAAGTAGTTGCCTTAATCTATTATTAATATAACTTTAAATAATTTAAATAATTAAATAATAAATAAGTAATAAATAAGATAAATTATTGTTAGACATTAAAAATATTAAAGCACACAGAAGAAAATTTTTTAAAAAAATTGTTATCAGGTTTTGTTTTTGTTTTTGTTTTTTTGAGATGGAGTCTCACTCTTGCCCAGGCTGGAGGGCAGTGGCATGATCTCGGCTCATTGCAATCTCTGCCTCCTAGGTTCAAGCGATTCTTCTGCCTCAGCCTCCCAAATAGCCGGGATTACAGGCACCCGTCAGGATGCCTGGCTAATTTTTTTTGTATTTTTAATAGAGATGGGGCTTCACCATGTTGGCCAGGCTAGTCTCGAACTCCTGGCCTCAAGAGATCCACCTGCCTCGACCTCCCAAAATAATGGGATTACAGGTATGAGCCAACCACCACACCGGGTCTTTTTTTTTGAGACAGAGTCTTGCTCTGTCACCCAGGCTGGAGTGCAGTGGTACAATCTTGGCTCACTGCAACCTCCGCCTCCTGGGTTCAAGTGATTCTCCTGCCTCAGCATCCTGAGTAGCTGGGATTACAGGCATGAGCCACAGTGCCCAGCTGTGTCATCAGCATTTTTGCACATATATTTTTAAATGTTACAATTATGATATTATATCTTCCTGGGTTCGTTTATTTTTTTTAATATCATCTTGTGCCATAAAGTATTGGAAGTGGCGTGTGTGTGTGTGCGTGTGTGTGTGTGTATCAATCACAAATACTTACCACCCCAAATGTCGACTATAACTTCTCTTTGGTAGAGTGCTGTCTGGACTGAGGTAATTTATGTAGCTTCCTACAACAGATTAAAACCCTGCCATATTTTGCTGTCATTTCTAACATTTTGTCTCAGACTAGAAAACTTTCATTTTATATTCTAGCTTTCTTCTTTCTAGATTATCTTCTAGTGTTTCTTAAATTATTTTGCTTAGAAAACTAGCAAGAAAGCATAACCAATTAATAACAAATTTCCTTGATAACACTATAAACCAGACTTAAGAGACATCTATAGAACATTCCATCCAAAACCAAAATATACACATATTTCCCAAGTGTACATTGAACATTTTCCAGAACAGACCTGACCTTAGGCAATTAAATGAACTTCAAATACATGTGTAAGGATTAAAATCATACAAAGTCTATTTTCTGATCACATTGAAATGCAAGCAGAAATCAGCAGCAGAAGGAAATTTGGGAAATTCACAAGTATCTGGAAATTAAACAACAAAATCGTAAATAACCAATGAGTTCCAAAAGAAGTCATGACAGAAATTAGAAAATACCTTGAGATGAATGAAAATGAAAACACAACATATCAAAAGTTATGAGATGCAGCAAAAGCCATGCTTAGAGGGAAATTTATAGCTGCAAGTGCCTACCTTAAAAAAAAGAAGAAATGCATCAAATCAGTAAACTAAACTTTCACATTAAGGAACTAGAAAAAGAAGCACAACCTAAACTGAAGCAAGCAAAAGGAAGGAAATACTTTAGATTAGAAATACATGAAACAGATGATTTTTTTGTTTGTTTGTTTGTTTGTTTGTTTGTTTGAGATGGAGTCTCACTCTGTCAACCAAGCTGGAGTGAGGAGTGAAGTGGTGCGATCTTGGCTCACTGCAATCTTCACCTCCTGGGTTCAAGCAATTCTCCTGCCTCAGCCTCCTGAATAGCTGGGACTACAGGTGCACGCTGCCATGCCGGCTAATTTTTTTGTATTTTAGTAGAGACGGGGTTTCACTGTTTTGCCCAAGCTGGTCTTGAACTCCTCAGCTCAGGCAATCTGCCTGCCTCGGCCTCCCAAAGTGCTAGGATTACAGGCGGGAGCTACCTCGCCTGGCCAAAATAGAGGATTTTTTAAAAAGAAAAATCAATAGAACCAAAATCATTTCTTTGAAAAGATCAATAAAATTGACAATCTTTTAGCTTAACTGACCAAGAAAGACACTCAAATTACTAAAATCAAGGAAAAAAAGAGGGGACGTCAACACTGACCTCACAGAAATACATAGAATTATAAAGGAATATTATGAACAATGATATGCCAAAAATTAGATAACTTAGATGACATGGACAGATTTCTAGGAAGACACAACTATTGAAACTAACTCAAGTAAAAATAAACAATATACATGGACTCATAACAAGAGTTTGAGCTGGTACTTTAAAACTTCCCACAAAGAAAAGCCGAGGCTTAGATAGCTTCGCAGGTGAATTCTACCAAACATTTAAAGAAGATTAACACCAGTCCTTCACAAATTCTTCCAGAATAGAAAAGGATAGAACAATTCCCAAATCATTCTATGAGATCAGTATTATTCTGATACCAATGCCAAATAAAGACATTACAAGAAAACAACAGACCAATACCTATTACAAATATAGATGCAAAAATCCTCAACAAAATACTGGCAAACTGAATCCAGAAGCATGTAAGGATTAGATACAATGACCAAATGGGATGTATCCCAGGAATCCAATATTTGTTTAATGTCTGAAAATCAATCAATGTAATACACCACATTAGCAGAATGAAGGACAAAAAACACATGTTCATTTCAATAGATGACAAAAAAGCAGCTGACAAAATCCAACACCCTATCATGATAAAAGCCCTACCAACAGAAGAAAATGTCCTCAATATGATAAGGGCCATCTATAAAAAACTGACAGTTATCATCACTAACTGTGAAAGACTGAATGTTTTCCCCTTAAGATCAGGAACAAGGTAAGGATGTCCGGTCTTGCCGCTTCTACTCAACATGCTAAAGGTTCTAGCCAGGGCAACTAGGCAAGAAGAAAAAATAACAAACATACTGAATTTGTGTAGAAAAAAAAATGTGAAATCTGGGGGCTGTAGGGGCACTAAAAGTCATTATTCTTTTGCTGTTTGTGAAAAGAGACATAATACTTCATTGGCATATACAATGGAAAATTGAAAATGGCTCTCTTAAGAAGCCAGTAGAAAGCTGTGAATTTTGTGTCAAAACTGGAAAACAACTGCTGATCATTGAAATATAAATGCAAAAAGTGATATATAAGGACATGCATGTCAGAAATATAATAACAAAAAAATAGAGATTCTAGTTTCTTGAGCAATTTTGGTATGTCCTGAGATCTGACAGAATGCTTTACTGATGTGAAGAAACCACCGAGCAGCAGCAACCTGAATTGTAGGCACAGTACCTGGGAGGAAATCAAAGGCCCATTTTTATAAGACTGGGAAAATCCAAATCTACAAAGTGATGCCTGGAAGTTGGAATATAAAAGCCCCAAATTCCTCTAAAATAAAATCAGTTCCACAAAACAGAAGAAAATTGCAAGGAAAGGTGGGCAATAGCTGATTATTTAGATAACTGATAAATCTGTCCATGGTAGCAACACAGAAAGACTAAATCGTTTTATCCATCTTCAGTTAGGAGCTCCAACTCCTAATTTAGTGAGCAGCCATGATAGGAAACCCCTGTTGAGCAAGATACACTTATGCTTCCAACAAATCATCACATCTCACTTATAACAACTACATAATTAACTTTTTCAAAATTGTTACTTAATTTGAAACACCAACTCAATCAATTACAATTAAATAATGCTATTTTCTTTAGTAAAGAAGTAAGGTGCTATCCTCCTCTTCACTTCAGATTTGCCTATCTCTTTGTACTAGGGTAGTAAAGTCTTTTTACCAATCAGCTAATCTCACATCCAAAAAAGAAAAATAAATGTTGTATGTGCAACAGACTAAGAGTCAACCAAGAATGTGGAATTTTTGTCTACTTACAGTCCAACTTATTCTCTGTTGCATAAATAAACAACATAGAGAGTGAAAATATACTCTAAAATTTATTCCAGAACACTGAACGCTGCCGTATAAAACATACCTGGGTGTCCTATTAAAGTGGCATAAGTTTGTATTATGAACAGCAAGCCATGTGGGTGGTTTCAGTGGCTGAGAAAGGCTCAGATAATGGAAAAGGCATTGCATTTACAGTTCCCAGGGACTCACTGAATTTCACTTGCTCAGTCAACTTCACAGTGAAATATTCTGCTGCACTAAACTAAGTGAAGAAACAATGTGCAAAAGACAAAGGGAAGTAGCCAAGTTATATGAATAATACCATGGTGGAAGTCTATTAGGAACTAATACCCCATTAATAGGAAAGATCAAGATAAAAGTCAATGTGAAGCTACAGTTTTCTTGTACAAACCTCTCAGGATTCCTTGTGTGTGTGTGTGCAAGGGCTCATGTGCACTAAATATATTACCAAAGAACATGTGTGCAAATACACAAAACTAAAAATGTGATCTATGAAAAGAGCCAAAGAACAAAGATGTTGATTCAAAAGAGTTTCCAATCTAAGAGCCTTGGGTCTATAACATAAGCCCCAAGATCATTATTGTTGAAATGAATACATCTGAGTGGAACAAACAGAACAGGTAACGTTAGATTATTTCACTGACAAAGAATACATGGAGAAAACTTCACGAGCTTTATTGATCAGGTTCTAAATATAAGGCATGACACAGCATCAGAAATAGAGAAGATAAACAAAGGGAAGAATTAGGCTACTGTGGAATGGGTAGTAACAAGTAAGGCAGGGTTAAACGCTGTGGCGTAAAAATAGCAGTGAAGATAAAAGAAACACCCCAAGATTATTCTGGAGGTAGGTGCAATATAAAATACTAAATATAGGGGGAAAATACAATTATGTTTTCAACTTGTAATATATAGTAAAACAAAGAATAGCATGATCTGTTTCTCAAATACTATGATTCCAATTACGTTTATGACTCAAAGAGTTTCAGAGTTTTTGATAGCGAGCTCCTTCTATTAACTGCGAAAAATGAAACATTTTAAAAAGTGTAGTTTGTAAGTAAAAGTAAATTAAAAAAAAAAACAAAACTATAAAGTGGTAGAAAGAAATATGTTGTATAAGTTAGGTGATAAGGGAACAAAGTGTCACAAGAAAATGTGAAGCTGGAAAGTCCCTTCCAGATAAAAGCCACAGGTAAAGAAACACTGACACACAGCATGAGTCAATGTCTTGGATAAAATGCAATATTCGAATTTACAAACTACAGTTCCTATTACAGATTAAGAGCCACATTATAAGAATCAGCATTTACCATGGTTTGTAATTAAATGAATAGCTCGACGATGCCCCATCTCCTGGAGGACCTGTAAAAGGTCACCGATGGTCTTGTTTTTCTGTGCCCAGGACCAAAGTAATTCTCTTGTTCCACTTTTACCTTGGTCTACATACTTTTCAATATGACGAACATCCAGCCAGCTGCTTGAAAGTCTCTCTGCTGTGGAAATTGCAATATAAACAAAGAATTGTTTACTATACTTTCATTGAAATACTTGTTTTTGTGTACCTTATGTTTATTTCCTCTTATTTATAACTTTTATTTTGAACTAATTTGGCATATACTCACCTGCCTTCTGCTAATGTTGACATCTTACTAACCACAATACAAAGATCAGAATCAGTGATAACTGCAAACCTTATTCTAATTTCACTAGCTTTTCCACTAATGCCCATTATCTGTTCTAAGATCCTATCCAGTTTTCCATATTATGTTTAATTGTTCCTTCTCCTTAATCTCCTCCAATCTATGATGGTCCCTCAATCTTTCCTTGTCTTTCAGGACAGTGAAATGATATTGTCCTTCTCAGTGCATCATATCAAGAGGTTTAAGATAGTGATGTCTTATCAATAATAATGTTTATTCTGATCACTTAGTGAAGGGAGTGTCTGCAGAGTTTCTCTACTATAAAATTATCTTTCCCTTTGTAATTAATAAATATTTAGGGGGAGATACTTTGAGATTATGAAAATATTCTGCTTCTCCTCAGATTTGGGCCACTAATATTTTGCATCCACTAGTGGATCTTATTTATCACAATTATTACTACAGTATTCGCTTAATGGTGATTTTTCTATTTTCCCTTTTTCCTTCATGAACTCTTTGATAAGAAACAGCTGTCCTTTCTCCTATGTTTATTTATTTATTTATCCAGTTGTTTATTTATATCTATGGGCTCATGGATATTTATTTTATCCCACGGGTTAAAATCCAGTACTATCATTAATAATTTTGTTGCTAAAATTATTCTAGCTTTGTCCATGTAGGTTGACTCTTGTGTTCTTTTTTTTCTGGTTTTTTAAATTTTATGATTATTATTATTATTTTTTTTTTTTGAGACAAGATCTCACTCTGTCACCCAGGTTGGAGTGCAGTGGGGCAATCTCAGCTCACTGCAGCCTCCATCTCCCAGGCTCAAGCCATCCTCCCACCTCAACCTCCCAAGTAGCTGCAACTACAGGTGTGCACCGCACTACCATGCCCAGCAAATTTTTGTATTTGTGTGGGTTGTTTTTTCCTTTTTGGTAGAGATGGGGTTTTGACACATTGCCCCAGGTGGTCTCAAACTCCTAGGATCAAGCTCAAGCAATCTGCCCGCCTTGGCCTTCCAAAGTGCTGGGATTACATGTATGAACTACCACAGCAGGCCTCGTATGTTCTTTTGACAAGTCCTATCTTTTTGTGAGTATCTCCTTATTTTCTAGCTCTACAAGGTGATCCAGGCTTATTTTGTATTTCCCCCTTTCCTGGACTGCAATTATTTGTCTAATGATCTCTGGTCTCTTTATTGGACAATGGTGTATAGAAGCTCAATCCCGGTGCTAGAATTGTTCATTGTGGCCAAGGTTCCATTGCTTCTAGGCCCTCTAGGAACACAGAGCAAGGAAATATAGGTATGAACACTCATCCGTGGATCTCTATTCCTCTACCTGTATGCGCATATATTAAATACCAAGAATTTATTCTGATGCTTCGGATTTTAATCCAGCATCACAGGGTATATTTCAGTCCTTCCTCATTTGTAACTTTATTCTTGAACAATAATATTATTGATAATACATTTACTTGTTTGTTTAATTCTACAATGCACATAAAGTACTTTCAGAATTGCCAACCCATACCCTTGTGAGAAACACATTAGCAAAATCAGAATACAATAATTATTTCTGTCCTTAGCATAAGCACATCCAGTTAAGATGTTGTGTTCCAAACTTACTTAGATTAATTCTTTTCTTCCTCACCCCTTCAGTGTGGTTATTATTCATTTGTAATACAGTTAGGTTCAATTGTTGAAGGTTTGAGAATGGTGTTTTGTTCCCCCTGTCTTCCCCTTGAACACTTTTGAGCAATTTTAAAAGCTAGTATCTGGGTAAAATCAGGGAAATGTTTTACTAGGATACTAGGCTTTAAATAATTCAATTAAAGTTTGGCATAAACATCTTAAAACTGTGCAGAAAGCATATGAGTTTTTGTGGTGCCCTGATTTAACAGGTTTCTTCAAGTGAAAATTTATGTTGCCTTTCTGCACAACTTCCAAATTTTAAAGTGTACTTTGAGGCAAAGTGGAGAGAAAGAAAGCAAATGACAGAAAAGGTGGTCTCGTTCCTATGATAATATTTACAACCTGGAATATTGAGCACTAAAATTAACAGTGTTTTTGGGTTATTGGTGGTGATGGCAGCATCCTTTCATAACTTTACCTTCCAGAGAAGCTAAAAAATTTAGGATCCTGGATGCAAGTCTGTGGATCAAATCCTACTGTTATCTGAGGGTGGTCATGGGGGACCCCTGACATGCCACCATAACTGGCTTTAGGAGCTCAGCACCCTTTCATCCTGCCACATACCAATATGTGGAAGCTGCCCTCCAGCAGGAACCAATGTGATCTCATAGGAGACAGGACTCCCCTTTCCACCAAGGAGATACTTCAAAGGCAGATGTGCTTTTAAAAGGCAATGGTTGTTCAGATATCAGAAGAATGGTAAGTCTTGTGAAACTTTCTTCTGTTAAAAGTCTGTTTTGGGACCAGGTGTGGTGGCTCACACCTGTAATTCCAGCACTTTGGGAGGCTGAGGCAGGAGGATCACTTGAGGGCAGGAGTTTGAGACCAGCCTGGCCAACATGGTGAAACCCCATCTTGACTAAAAAAATACAAAAATTAGCCAGGTGTGATGGTGTGCACCTGTAGTCCCAGCTACACAGGAGGGTGAGGTGGGAGAATCACTTGAACCCAGGAGGTGGAGGTTGCAGTGAGCTGAGCTGAGACCATTGCACTCCAGCCTAGGCAACAGAGTGAGACTCCGTTTACACACACACACACACACACACACACACACACACACACACACAAAGTCTGTTTTAGAGTCCAAAGGTTATTCATTTCTTAGGGAGTTGCTACACCAGTTATATTTGAAATCAAGCCAGCAGAAAGGCAGATATCTTCTGCCTTTATATCGCATTCCCCCCCTGCCCAATTTTTGGTTCTACAAGCCTTTGCTGGAATATTCAATTTACCTCAACTTTATGCTCCCACTGAGGCGATGAGTAAATCCTGAAAGTTGAAAGTTTCCACAATATGAAACCATTACTGGCCCTCTTTTTATGAGCTAAAAATTGACATGGTAGACATTACTAGTGCTGCTAATAACTTCCAACCCTCTATCCCATCATAGAGGATTCCATTTCCCTGCCCTTTCAGATTAGGCATGCCTTTATGTCTCTTCCAGCCAGAAACACTGAAGAACCAGGGTACAATTCACCACGTGTTGACAGGGGGCTGCCTCAAGACCAAAGCAGCCTGAAATGCTGAGCCACCACATGGAGGAGAGTTTGCTGGACTCTCAGTGCTCTTCCTGGGAGCAAAAAGTAAACCTCTGCTATGTTAAACCACTGAGATTTTGGTGCTGCTTGTTACTGCAGCATAACTTGGTCTATCCTGACTGATATACACAAGGTCATATCTTGAATTTTGTTACTCTGTTACAACCTGTACCAGAACAGAGTTAAACAGAGTGGCAGCCTTTGCAAATTACATATTAAACAAGGGAAGATAAAGTTGAGACATTCTATTTGAATGCATGTTTAGGCTGTAAGGAAAGAAAAATAGCTAGAATAAAATGTCTGACATAATTGAGTTAGAATGTCTTTGCCCTTCCTCCATATTTCAAGTTCTGGCAAGAATATATTCATTCCTCATCTCCTTGAAGAGATGATGTTTCACAAAGAGGCAAAGACTATCCACATGCCAATATATGTTTTAGATAGCTTATCATTTTTAAAAGGAAGCCTTAAAAAGCAAAAATATTAGCCAAATGTTGTAATGTTATTTTAATGTATTTCTTTCTGATGAGGTAATCTGCCTATTTCATTGAGGCACATTTTAAATAAACACTTTATTTAGCTATTTCTAAAAGCTCTTAAGAGAAATACTGCAAATCAGTGTAGTTCAAACACTTGTTGAGTATCTGTTATGTGTCAGCAATACAGTAATTGCATGCACCAAGCGTGGGTTGACTATGAAGACAGGCCTCTACCTAAAGATGAGAACAGCAGGGAAGCCTTTCTGGAGGGGTGGTTTCTGAAGCCTGAGCCATGCCATGTCTAAAACTGAGTACTTCTAAAGAGAGGCCAATTCTTGAAGTATCGGATAGGGTACACTATCCTGGGGAGGAAAAAAATAATCACTAGAGTTTCAGATTGAAAACAAGACAAATGAATGAGTCTGAGCCCCACAGACTATCCTGCTTTCCAAGAAAAAAGGTTCTTAGTCAAAACAAAGCATTCCCGTGGGCCTCTGGGAGAGTACAGGAATGTATGTATTTAGTGGTGGCACTGCCATCGACCTATGACACAACTCCAGGCAAAACATAGCCTCACTGAACAATCTCAAACTTCTTCACAAATGTCCTTGTAGTCCCACCTAAAACATATAATAAATCTTCTTGCTCTTCCCTGGCCTGTTAATTAATTATAGCACCTCTAATCTGTAAAACACTTCCCACTCTCAAAATGAACATTCCAACAAGAGAACTCTAAATATCAAATTTCAGCAAAGGGAAAGTTTAGGTTTCTATGTTTTCTATTAGAAAATTAATCAAGGCTGGGTGCAGTGGCTCACGCCTGTAAACCCAGCACTTTGGGAGGCCAAGGCAAGAGAATCGCTTGAGCCCAGGAGTTTAAGACAGGTCTGGGCAACATGGCAAAACCCCATCTCTACAAAAAATTTAAAAATTAGCCAGGCTTGGTGGTGTGCATGCATCTGTAATCCTAACTACTCAGGTGGCTGAGGTGGGAGGATAGCTTGAGCCCAGGAGGTTGAAGCTACCTTCAATTGCTCACAACAATTGCCACAGAAGGAAAGGCACAGTTGATAGCTGTAAAGGAAATCCACAGTTAACATTTCAAGTCCCAGGGAATGTCAGCTTTTCATTCCATACTTTCCATAAATTCCATTCTTTGTTTTTTGTTTTGTTTTGTTTTTAATTCCTCGATTACCCTTTTAAAAGTGCAGCAGGCCACGACTCTGTGCTGTCCTGTCCTGTGACTTGGCTGAGAAACTGCTAATATCAGATGCTCTCCCTTAAGCACATTTCTGAGATTCAGCTGGAATATGAATGAACAGATGTCAAATGAGCTGGGGTTTTAAGTTCTCTAAATTGACCAGGGGCTTATAGTTCTGAGTTTGCACCAAATCTAAGGAAAGCTAGATTAGTCAAAGGCATTTTTTTCTAATAGCAGAAGTTCATGGTGAAAAACTGATCCAGACTGCCTGCATGTATGGATTGCTTCTGGACTGGAAGTGAAATATGTTTTCTCTTTTTCCAACTGGTGATTCACACTGCAACCTTAATAGCTTTTCTCTAACAATGATGCATTCTGAATAGAAACATCGCTAAAGAGTATTATTAGCATCCATAAAATGCATACTTCATTGAGATCCAATTCTATAAAATAGTTTCAATCTGATACAACAGGAATGCAAACTATCAACATGTTAATTACATTCTTCAATTCATCATTTTCTCCAACTCTCCCTTACTTGTCCCCTTTCAGAATATAGGACTTTGTTTACTCACAGTACATATCAAATAAAAATATAGAGAAAAGTTCTCAATGATTAATTGTGTTGATAAAGTTAAAAGCATTCTAAACTGAAAATACAAATTAAGAAAAACATGCTGTTAGTTAAGCATTGTTGAAAACCATTTTTTGGAACACAAATCTTTTGTTGAAAGTCATATTGGAGTCACATAAGCCAAAAAGTCAACCTAAGAAGTTCAGAAATCACATGCTCAAAGGTCCTTGAAGGCTGTTTTAAGAGTGCAGGACTGTCTAAGTAGTGTTAACCTTTGGGGTTTTCAGTTGCAGAAATCACGTCTCCATATGCAAATATGTCTCTGAAGGGGTTTTTTCAAATAACGCAACACATCCGTATTTGGAATCTTTGTATTTGCATACAACCACATGCCAAAACCCCTGTAAAATTAAGACTCCATTCTCACAGAAGCTTGTTTTTAGATACTGTAATGGAAAAAGGAAAGATGTTTCTTTCTTTTTACAAAGCATGCAAAAAATTAGACAATTTTTTAAAAGAACTATTAAGGTTAAAGATATTTTAATTCCAAAAAAGTAAAACAAAAGTCAAAATTATAAGTTAGATCTGTTCTTCATACCAGACTGTGAGCATTAACACTCACTAGTTAATATATTTTAGAAGAAATAGTTCTTATTCATACTTAAGCTCATGTGTATGTTTTACCCCATGCCTGAGTAGGACTCATAACTGGGGAGGGCTGTGTGCGATTTCTCAGGTGCCCCTCTGTCTGTCCTGCTCTCTTAATCCTAGACACAGGTAGGAACCTAACATTAACTACCTCTGGGAGAGAATTCACCCTCAACACCAAGGTTTCAGTCAGAAGCTATGTAATTTCATTCCCAGGTGAATATCAATACTATTTCCCCACACATTCTTCCATTGTTAAACTTTTATAGGTCTGTTGCCTACACTAAATTGGAAAATTCTTACAAGCAGGGACTAGGACATTGTATTTACAGTGCTTTGTCAAAGATTCTGCTCAACAAGGTTTTGGATGTTTAATAGACATTTGTTGATTCATTAATTTATTCAAAACACATATATTTAGTGAGTGCCTGCTCTGTGCCAAGTACAATTTTCAATGCTAAGAGAGTCAGCAGGAAACAAAGGAAGGAAATATCCCTGCCCCCTTGAAGCTTATTTCTAGATGAAGAATAAACAAATAAACATATATATGTTTACATATGTATATAGTTTATTTTATATATACATAGAGATACTTACATACATGAAGTATGTAAGAGGTGATAAATAATATAGAGAAAAATAAACTGGAGAAGAGGCATAAGGGAGTGTTAGAGGGGGTAATCAATTTTAAAAGAGTGGTCACGGCTAGGCATGGTGACTCACACCTGTAATCCCAGCACCACCTAAGGCCAGAAGTTTGAGACCAGCCTGGCCCATATGGGTAAACCTGTCTCTGCTAAAAATACAAAAAATTAGCCAGGTGTGGTGGTAGGCGCCTGTAATCCCGCTTGAGAGGCTGAGGCAGGAGAATCACTTGAACCCGGGAGGTGGAGGTTGCAGTGAGCCAAGATTGCACCATTGCACTCCAGGCTGTGCAACAAAAGCAAAACTCCATCTCAAAAAACAAAACAAAACAAAAAAGTGGTCAGAGTAGGTAACAGTTAAACAAAAACATGAAGGAAGTGAAGAAGCAAGCCTACAAGGTTACTGGCAGGAAGAATGTTCATTGCGTGTTCAAGGAACAAGAAAGCTAATGTGGTTGGAGTCAAGCAAACAAGAGGGAGAAGAAAGTGAGAAAAGCCATGCAGAACTTCGGGGTTTGCTCTGAGTGGCCTGGGAAGCCACTGGAGGGTTCTGAATAGGCCAGTGATAGCATATGCTTTACATGCATCACAGGCTCGCTGACTGCTGGGCTGCAAAGACACTCGAGGAAGTCAAGGGCAGTAGCAGGGAGTCCGAGCCCAGTCAGCCAACTGCGAAAATAGTAGAGGTGGGAACTGATGGTGGTTGGTGCCAAGATGGCTGTGGTGGCAGTGGTAAGAAGCGGTCAGATTATTAGATAGATCCTGAAGGCACAGTCAGCAGCATCATTTACTGAGAGATAGGACGTGGTTTGTGAGAGAAAGTGACAAGTCACAAAAGGCTAATATTTCTGGCCTGAACAAATGAAGAATGGAGCAGCCATTACTGAAATGGGAAAACTTTGGGAGGGCTAGGGGGAGCATTTCTGAGCTGTTAAGTTGGAGATGTCTGTCAAATAGGTAAATAGATAAATGAAGATGACATTCTAGAGGGAGACTTGGGCTAGCTAGAAATTTGGGAGTTAATATATAGATGGAATTTATGTAAATTTAGCAGATAAACAGAAGAGACAAGGTCCATGGACTAAGCCCAGGGGCACTCTAAGACATCAAGATAAATCTATAAGAAGAGAAGAAATTAAGGAGCATATAATTTTTATTATTATTTTTTTTTTTTTTCTGACAGGAGTCTCGCTCTGTCGCCTAGGCTGGAGTATGGTGGTGTGATCCCGGCTCACTGAAACCTTGGCCTCCCAGGTTCAAGGGATTCTCCTGCCTCAGCCTCCCAAGTAGCTGGGATTACAGGCGCCTGCCACCATGCCTGGCTAATTTTTTGCATTTTTAGTAGAGACAGGGTTTCACCATGCTGTCCAGGCTAGTCTTGAACCCCTGACCTCAAGCAATCCTCCCGCCTTGGCCTCCCAAAGTGCTGGGATTACAGGTGTGAACCACCACACCCAGCAGGGGCATGATTACAGGTGTGAACCACCACACTCAGCCTGGGCAACAAGAGCAAAACTCCATCTCAAAAAATAATAACATAAAAAAACACATCTATTTAAAATTTAGAAAGAAAAGGAAAAAAGTGCTTCAAGAAGAAAGGAGAAAGGAGTGATCAACTATATCAAATAAGATCAAAACTTTGAACCAACCATTGAATTTAGCTATGGTGACTTGGGATGAGAGGAATTTCAATGAAGCAGTGGGAGGTGAAGCCCTGATTGGAGGAGTTCAAGGAAGAATGGAGGACCTGGAGTATAAATAGCCCTTTTGAGGAATTTTACCATAAAGAGGAACAGAGCAGTGAGGTGTTAGCTTAGAGGAGAAGTGAGAGCTAGACATAGCATTGTCTAGCTAACATGTGAGAGAAATAACACAGTGGTCAAAAGACCAGGCTTACCCGGGAGCAGTGGCTCACATCGGTAATCCCAGCACTCTGGGAGGCTGAAGCAGGAGGATTGCTAGAGCCTAGGAGTTTGAGACCAGCCTGACCCCATCTGTACAAAAAGATTTGCCAGGTGTGGTGGCACATGCCTGCAGTCCCAGCTATTTGGGAGTCTGAGGTAGGAAGGATCACTTGAGCCTGGGAGGTCCAGGCTGCAGTGAGTTGTGACTGTGCCACTGCACTTCACCCTGGATGACAGAGTGAGATCCCGTTTCCAAAACAACAACAGCAACACAAAAAAAGCAGGCTCTACTGCATATGGTGACTTCCTTCCAAAAAGTAAGAAACAGAAAGAGAAGGAAGTGAAGTAATTTTACAGGGCAGATATCTGACAGACGCCACCTCAGCCATGGTTAACATAAGCAGTGATAACTCCTGTAAATAGTACTGACCCTGGATACAGGTTGGTACTCTATGGTTTCCCCCCCCCCAAATCCAAAACCTCAGTCTGATCATGAGAAAAACATCAGACAAATCGCAGTTGACAAACAGTCTACAAAATAGTGGATAAGTTCCAACCAATATTCCTAAAAACTGTCAAAGTCATCAAAAACAAGGAAAGTCTGAGAAACCATCACAGCCAAGAGAAGCCAGAAGATACAACAACTAAATGTAATATGGTATCCTGAATGGGATCCTGGAATAGAGAAAGGACATCAAGTAAAAGCAAAGGAAGTCTGAATAAAGCATGGACTTTAGTTAATAATAATGTGTCAATATTGTATTGTAATGAATGCAGCACACTCATGCAAGATGTTAATAACGGGAAACTGGGTGCGGAGTATGCGAAGGACGCAGAGTATCCGGGAACTCTTCCTACTATCTTCTAAACTTTTCCATAAATTTAAAACTGTTCGTAAAAAAACACATCTAGGCCAGGCGCGGTGGCTCACGCCTGTAATCCCAGCACTTTAGGAGGCCGAGGCAGGCGGATCATCTAAGGTCAGGAGTTCTAGACCAGCCTGACCAACATGAAGAAACCCTGTCTCTACTAAAAATACAAAAAAAAAAAAAATTTTTTTAATTAAGCCAGGAATAATGGTGCATGTCTTTAATCCCAGCTACTCGGGAGGCTGAGATAGGAGAATTACTTGAACCCGGGAGGTGGAGGTTGCGGTAAGCTGAGATTGCGCCATTGTACTCCAGCCTGGGCAACAAGAGTGAAACTCCATCTCAAAAAAAAAATAATAATAGTATAAAAAACACATCTATTTAAAATTTCGAAAGAAAAGGAAAAAAAAAAAAACATAGACTATGATGTCTGATCATCTGGTTAGAATCTTAGTGTGCCATTTAGAAGACTGTGACTCAAGGCAAGTTACTTAAATTCTCTGAGAATCAGTTCCCCTATCTATAAAATGGAAATAGGAAGAGTATCTACCTCATAGAATTGTTGTGATAAGTAAATGAGATAATCCATGTAAAATGCTTATCACACTGGCCAATAGTAAGCCTTGATAGGAGGTAGCTTTATTATTATTACTACTATTATTTTGAATCTTTATTGAATATACAAACACACACAGTGTGATTTTACATTTAATTTTTAAAGTAATTATTAATAATTTATATAATAATTTCCCTTTCCTTTCTTGAGAGGAAGAAAATTGAATACAGCCTATTATAAATCATCTGCAAAAAGCATTTCTCAGTGCATCATAATTGTTGAGAGGTCTTATGGTGTCAGCTGCTCCAAACAATTTAATTTAAATACCAGTCTATGTTAATGTAATCAGATGAGTTGTCTCCAGAGGTTCTATATGTACTACGTTATCATGTCTGTAATGTAAACAACATTTTTCATTTGGGCTTTTGGGCTCTTGCTTTCACTAAAAGCCATAAAGTCATCAATGATAACCAGAGAATATATTATCTTGTTATTACATTATTTGTAATAATAATACTTGACAAAAGTGATTTGAAGAGTAATATGTAGAATATGTTTAAAAATAAAAGTAATTAAATGAAGTAATGAAAAAATGTAGTAAAATATCTGTTATATGAAGACACTATTAAAGAAGAGAATTTGGCCTAAGCAATGGCTTCCCAATCAGGTTGTGCATCAGACTCACTCCTGGGGTTTGACAAAAAATGAAAGAAGCTGGACCCTCAACCCAGACTTACTGAATCAGCAGCTCTAGGAGTGAGACCTGCATCTGTGTATTTAAAAGACTGCATAGATGATTTTGGTTTGTGAATGATTGGCTTACCTTATCCTGCACACACTGATCATATATAGGCTGCTATATGAGCTGCCTTGGTAAACATAGACTGATACTCACCGTCATCAAGAATCATGATCAGCTCGAAAGAGCTTTACTTAGTATATTACGGTTGTTTTCTATATTTAAGCTTGGGCTGTCAGCTGTCCTGAGCATACAAGGGACTGCCTCTTTGATTCAGTCCTCCATCACTCTCCTTCCCCTCTCGAAGGTTAAGTTTTCCCTCCCTGCACCTCTTCCCCTCTTTCTCCCTTCACTGTGCCCACAGGACAACTCAGCATGTTTAGTACAGGCAGTTGCCTCAACACCCTGAACTGAGCTGGCCTTGCCTTCTTGCTGAGCCAACAGCTTGTGCAGCACCTGGTCAGGGCCAGCTCAGTAGTCCAGGCAGTCAGTAGGCATGACCACTTGCACAATGAATTACGGCTGAAGTATCATGGAGTAAACATTTTAGACCCTTGCCCTATGAGAGAATGAATACACAAATGGACAATGGCCAGCTTATATATAAAAACAGAATTCTGCAGACAATGTGCATCAACCAGTCCAAGAAACCAACCTACCATCTACAGTATCTAACAAGTTAAACTATCAGCAACTGGGTTAAACTGTAGCAACCAGCCCAGGCAGCCAAACTATAAACCCTGTAGCAACCTGCCCCAAATGGCCAGGACTTGAATAATTACTGACAGCTTCCTCAATTTTTGCTCCTACTTCCAACTTAGGGCCAATCAGAGAAAGTCAATTATATACCCCTAAACAAACACACAGCATACCCCCCTTTTAGGTAGCTCAGCTACAGCTTCCCTGTATCAATAGCCTCCAATCAGGACATAACTACAGCCTTCTCCCACCCTCCTCCGTCCTCTGCCTGCTTTTGAGTTTCTGCCAAACACAAGTAATGGTGGCTGGCTCCCTTGCTTTGAAAAATTAGCTTTTGTTTGTTCTCATTTGAGTGGTCCTCATTTATTTTCACCACTAGGGAAATGGGGCTGCATGCTTGAAATGGATCACTGAATTGTTCTTTGATGCCAGAAATGTCTGTACTTTAGGGAGGCTGTTAGATGTGGCCAAAAAGAGCACAGCAGTAAGGGAAGAAGTGTAGAGTGGCTGGGGTTAAGGACATAAGCCTTGGATCCAGACTGCCATGGTTCAGATCCTGGCTCTTCCACTTCCAGCTGGTGAACCTGAACAAGTTACTTAACCAATTTGTACCACAGTTTCCTGACCTGTTAAAAAACACTGGCAATGATAATGGCTCACAGAGTAATTGGAGGGGCTATATGAGACAAGCCATGTAAAGTACGAATATCTGGATTTCAGTGCTATCAACAGAGAGAATAATCTGCCTCACTAATTTATGATACCCACCTGGCCCCATTCACCAACATTAAACTGGACTAAAAACACTTTTCTTTCACAGTCAGTAACTCTAGGAAATCCAGGGGTATAAATACTGCCGACGCCAAAATCCATCTCAAAAAGATCTGATGGGGAAGTGACCTTATCCCTCAAAATCCCTCATATGCACACTGGAAGTCTCTGTTTTCTAGAAATCAGACTTTTTTTTTGGGGGGGGGCATAACTTAAAATTACAGAGCTTAAAATATATAAACATTTTTTGTATAACTAGAAGCCCATTGCTACAATTCAAAGACTGTGACCATCCTGTTCATCAGTAACAAAGAAAACTCTCCATTTAGGTCTTCTGCTAGTCCTGGTAAGAAAAATCCTACTTCAGACCATTAAAGCTAAGTTATTTTGACATAATCATGATTCTTTTCAATAAACATTAAACATGACATTGTGGAATATCAAATCTAACCAAAAATGCCTATACTTAACAAAACAAAGATTTTTGTCTGAATTATCTCTGGCTACACTCAACACTTCCAAACAGGCAGTTGCTCAACTTTCCCATGTCTGCATAAAATACAGTTCTGAAGCCAATTTTTTTAGACTAAAATAAAAAGCCGCTCGAGCATAAACCTTCATTCAACGAAATTGGTTAAATAAGATTTAATTAAGAAAACTAGGAGCCACGTTCATTGCAAATCATATTTTACTTTAGCATTTCACTTGGAATTAAGTTAGGGGCTTAGGCATGCATTGAAAACACCAAAGGATAAATATCTCAAAGTTCTAAAAATGTCCTAATACGAAAATGATATTCTGGGATGATTTCGCAAGGGCCAGAAGACATGACACATTGCGAACCCAGTGAGGGTGGCATTGCGGACGAACAGAAGATGCTTTCACGCGGGTTATCCGTCTTTCCCAGGCCTCGTCTCCCTTGACATTGCTGCGATACCCAAAATTCTTTGAAACAGAGAAGGCAGGGCTGGCTTCTGGGTCCCAAGGAGTCTCTGCGTCCTCCCCGGGAAAGGAAGGGGCCTGCTCCCCGGCGGGAACTTCCCGGAGGCCGCGCCAGCCCCGCGAGCGACCCCAGCCGTGCAGGGCGACGCGGAGCCTAAGCCGAGCTGGCCCCGCGGCGCGCTCCGCTCCCCCGCCGCCCCCGGCCGGTCCCGGCCAACTCACCCAGGCCGCGCCAGCCCAGCGCGCCGTCGCAGCTGTCCAGCACCGCGCACAGCTCCCCCAGCAGCGCGGGCGGCAGGTCGAACAGCAGGGTGTGCGCCGACAGCGCGCCGCGGGCCCCGCAGTTCCCCGCCATGGCACGGTGGCCCGAGCCCCGGGAACGAGGCGGAGCCCAGGCCCCTGCAGGCCCGCGACAGGCCGTTACACAACCGCGGAAATCCTGCTTCCACGACGGCTGCAGAGCCCTAGGAACACTCCGTTCCCCGGCCCCGGCAGGGGCGGTGCCCACGTGACGCAAGGCGCGCCTAGCCCGAGATGCCCGTGCGGCCGCTTGGCCTGGCCTGGGGGGTTACCCAACCCGGGTTCTCCCTTCGCTGGCTTTGCGCCCCTTCACACCTCTGCGGTGGGGATGGAGCTGCTGAAACAAGCAGAGTGAGAACTGGAGAAAGCCCAGAGCTCAGAGCTACCAGGGGCCCACCGTGCCCCATGGCTAGGCGGTCTCCTGGTGTGGATAGCTAGAGATGTCATTACTTCTTTAAAAAGTTTGTTTCTGAAAGTTTCTCCCTTCCTTCTTTCCTTCCTTTCTTTTCTTCCTTTTTTTCTTTGTTTTGAGTCAGGTTCTCGCTGTGTCGCCCAGGCTGGAGGGCAGTGGCTGTATCTCAGCTCGCCGGAGCCTCCACCTCCTGGGCTTAAGCGATCCTCCCACCTCAGCCTCCTGAGTAGCTGGAACCACAGGCGCGCGCCACCACCGCCAGTTAATTATTATTTTTTCTTTCTTCGTAGAGAGGGAGTCTCGCTATGTTGCCCAGGCTGGCTTCAAACTCCTGGCCTCAAGCGATCCTCCCACTTCCGACTTTCCAAAGTGCTGGGACTGGGGGTATTAGCCACTGTCCCCGGACTATTTCTTTTTTATCCTGTCAGAATAGCTATCCATGTTCATCGAGGAACACTTGGAAAACCCACAAAAAAAAAAACTGAAAAAAGAAGATAATCACTCACAACCCCACTCAGCCCATTACCCTCTAAAAGTTTTGACACATTTTCCTCCCAACTTTTACTGAATTTAAACAGATAAAAATGTGCATATATGGGATTATTACTGGAAAAGATGAATGTAGATATCAACAACAGAAAAACAGAAGAGACACCAAATCAGAGTAAAATTATGCTCGTTTTCTTCACGAGGCGGCCCCTCCTCCATACACCTACTTGGTTTTAAGAAATTCTCTTCCTCATGGGCTTCCCTGATGAAATATCATTCCATCATTTTTTCCTTCCTCAAAGTGCTTCACATAATCTCGCTTTTTGCCTTCAACATGGAGTTTAAGTAAAATTATTGTTTTGAAATCTTCACGGAGTTTAAGTAAAATTGTTGTTTCGAAATCCTCTAGGTCACACAAGGCATGTTACCAGTGACAAAAAGTTGTTTTCAAAGTGGTGAGAAAAAGCTTAGCCTTAATGACTAGAAGAGTGGGCAGTGACCATCAAGTGAAAACACCAGAGGTGTTTTTAAACCTCTCAGATTGTAGTCTTAGGAATATCTTCCCCTAGAGATCACGAGTTATGAAACACTAGCATTTCATGCCCCTACCTGGATGGTCCTTGTCAGCGAAAATACTCCATAAAAATATACCTAAAAACTGGCAAAGCCCATACTGTGTGGGCAGGAATTTCCATATGCCGTTGTTCAAGGTTTTATTGTCAATCTGTACACGCTGTACACCCCTTCCTTCCTTCCTTCCTTCCTTCCTTCCTTCCTTCCTTCCTTCCTTCCTTCCTTCCTTCCTTCCTTTCTTTCTTTCTTTCTTTCTTTCTTTCTTTCTTTCTTTCTTTCTTTCTTTCTTTCTTTCTTTCTTTCTCTCTCTCTTTCTCTCTCTCTCTCTGTCTTTCTCTCTTTCTTTCTTTCTATTTTGTTTTAGTCGCTCTGTCGCCCAGGTTGGGATGCAGTGGTGTGATCTTGGCTCACTGCAACCTCCAACCCCTGGGCTCAAGTGATCCTGCCACTTCATCCTCCAGTGCAGCTGGGACTACAGGTGCATGCCACTATGCCCAGCTAACCTTTGTATTTTTTGTAGAGATGGGGTTTTGTCATGTTGCTCAATCTGGTCTCAAACTCCTGGGCTCAAGTGTTCCACCCACCTCGGCCTCCCAAGGTGCTGGGATTACAGGCATGAGCCACCGCACCCAGCCCTCTCTACACCTCTTAAAGGGACTACCTGAACACTCTGAGCAACAGAGGCAAGAGGTCATTAATTATTTGGTAGCTCTTGAGTTGCTACTACAGGGGAGGCAAACTCACTCAGAGGAACCAGGAAATCACTGCAGATGAGGGAAGCAATCAGAACAGCCTGCTTTGCCAGATCTTGTAATTTACCAAGAAGCAAGGATCCTATGTGAAAGCTAAAGTATGTGAAATTTCCTGTATTTTCAGGGTTGGCAGTTGTTCTCAGACCATGTTCCCTCCCTATTCCTAAAACTGTCTTTGAGTTTTGATTTTTATATCATCAGGTTATATCATCATGGTTGCTGTCAACTGCTGATCTCCCCGACTCCAATTCCTTCTCCTCATTTTTAGACTCTCTAGCTCCTGGCCCATTGTTGCTCTCTCCAGTACTAATCCTGTCTTAGTTCTCAGTGATTTAAAATATATGTAGAATAACTATTCACAATAGCAAAGATATGGAATCAAGCCAAATGCCCATCAACGACAGACTGGATAAAGAAAACGTGGTACATATATACCGTGGAATACTATGCAATCATAAAAAGGAATGAGATCATGTCCTTTCCAGGGACATGAATGGAGCTGGAGGCCGCTATCCTCAGCAACTAACACAGGAACAGAAAATCAAACACTGCATGTTCTCACTTATAAGTGGGAGCTGAACCATGAGAACACATGGACACATGGAGGGGGAACAATGCACACTGGGGCCTGTCAGGGGAAGGGGTAGGGGAGGCAGTGAATCAGAAGGAATAGCTGATAGATGCTGGGCTTAATACCTAGGTGGTGGGATCATCTGTGGAGCAAACCACAATGGCACATGTTTACCTATGTAACAAACTGCACATCCTGCACATGTACCCCGGAACTTAAAAGCTGATGAAACAAAATTAAACACACACACACACACACACACACACACACAGATATATATGTAGAATGGATGGTGATCTTTCCAATGCCTGGCCTCTCACTTCCTTGACTCCTCTCCTCCAGTGACATTGTACTCCACCCAATGCTCCATTTCAGCCACTCAATCCCATGAGCTACCCTAGAATTTGTCATTATCAATAGCTGCATCCCATCTATACTTTCTTTCATGAATCCACTCTCTGACCATACCTCCTGTCCTTCTAGCACATTCCCTCTAGTACTCTGACCCCAACAATCCTTTCCCTTCACCAGATATCAAATCCAAAATCTTGCTGCCTCTTTTCTGGCTCCACCCTCTTGACGTCCTCACTTTTCTGCTTCTCCATTAGGTCTGTGGTCAATTAATATATTCACTCCTTTGCATATGCTCTACATTCCCTTGTTCCTCTCCCACTTTGTTGAGCTCTCTTGGCAAGTCTAAAATCCTGATTAAATCCAATTTTCTAAGTTGGCTCTGCACCCATGCACCTGAGTGTAGCTGGGGAACAGGGTGGAAAACCAAAATCCTGTTAATTGAACTCAATTTAAAATCAAGGCCAAGACTCTCAAGTGGGTCCTTTATGTCACTGGGCAAGCATACTATGCACCTTTAGCCAATGCAGTCTTGTGGTCTCCTTGAAAGCTATGCTATGCTTTCTTTTTTCTCAACTCCCATCATCCTGTCCTCCACAAATGATCTTGAGAATATTTATTGAGAATACCGATGCATCAGGAAAAAAAACTTCCATGGAATCTCACCACAACATCGAACTATCTACTAGCATCTGTGCCAACATACTCTTTCTTCTTGTTTTCCATGGATGAATTATCTAGGCGCCTATGTAAATCATTAGACTTCATTTGTGCACTGGATCTTATTTCTAGTACCAATTCAAAGGCATCAAGGTCACCTGCTTTCCCTGGTCCCTGTTACATTATGAGTTTTTCACTCTTTACCACCTCAATTCCATCAGCATACAAATATGATGTTGTTTCTTTCAACTTAAACCAAAATTTTTGATGCCACTTCCCCCTTCTGTCTTTGGTCCCAATTCTTTGCTCCCCTTTGCAGTGTAGAGCCGAATATTCTCATTGTGTCCGATGTCCTCTTCCTATCTTCTCTTAAACCAACTCTAATTAGAGGCACCCCTCCCACCTTACTCCACTAAAACTACTGCCTTCAGGGTCACACATGTCCACATCATTGCTAAGTAAAATAATTAATTTTCAGTCCTCACTTACTTGACCTATCGGTATTTTTGATACAGTTGATCACCCCCTCCTTCTTGGAAACTTTCTTCATTTGATTTTTAGGATACCACATTCTCTTATATTTTTCACTTACCTCATTGGTCACCCCTCAGCTTCCTTTGCTGTTCCTCCTCTTCTCCCTAAATTCTAAATGTTGGAGCAACCCATGACTCAATCCATGGCTCTTCTCTATCTACACCCACTGCCTTGCTGATCTTAATCAGTTTCAAGGCTTTAGGTACCATCTATATACCACAGACTACCAAATTTATTTTTAGTCCAGACCTCTCTCTTAAATTCTAGAGTCATGTCCAAAATTGAATTCTTGATCATGCCTCTTAAACCTACTCTTCCTGCATTCCTCCATGTCTAGGTTAACAGCAACTCCACCAGCTGGGCACAATGGCTCAGGCCTGTAATACCAGCACTTTGGGAGACTGAGGCAGGCAAGCTGCTTGAGCCCAGGGGCTCAAGACCAGCCTGGGTAACATGGCAAAACCCTGTCTCTACAAAATAATAATAATAATAATAAATTAGTAGTAGTTGGGTGTGGTGGCGCACACCCGTAGTCCCAGCTACTTGAGAAGCTGAGGTGGGAGGATCACTTGATCCCAGGAAGCCAAAGCTGCAGTGAACCATGATTGTGCTGCTGCACTCCAGCCTAAGTGACAGAGTAAGACCCTGTCTCAAAACACACACACACACACACACACACACACACACACACACACACACACACCCCAAACAACGCTCCCCCGGCAACTCCATCCTTCCAGTTGCTTAAACTAAAATCTATAGAGTCATCCTTGACTCCTCTACCAGTTCCCAGCTACCAGTGTAATCCCATGTTCAATCTACCAGCAAATCCTGTCAAGGCTATTCAAAATCTAGAATCTAGTCAATTTTCCTCACCTCCACTGCTGCCATTCTGGTTTCAGCCACCATCACATATTGTCTGGATTGTTATAGTAGCCTCTGAACTAAGGATAGCTTCCACTCTTGCTTCCAACACTGCAGTGAGATTGATTCTTTTAAATCCTATCTAACTGTGTCTCCCCTTTGTTCAGAAGCCAGCAATGGCTCCTAATTTCAGTCAATAAAAGTCAAACTCTTTATATAATCTGCATTCTTTCTCCCCTTCCCATTCTGCTGCTTTGCCCTCTGATTTTGTTTCCTTGTTCATTGTTCATTCTGCTTTAGCCACAATATCTCGTTGCTGGTCTTTGAACACAAAAGGGAGAGCCCCACATTGGAGGCTTTGCACTTGCCACTCCCTTGCCTGGTATGCTCTTCCCACATGGCTAAGGTCTACTCAGACCCCCATAATTAAAATTGCCATGGTTCGTGCACTCAGATTGGGGCTGAGATATGACTGAAATTGGTCCAATAATGTATGACTTGGGGAATCATATTTCATTCAGCTATATCTCTTCTGGATCAGAATAAGAACATGTAGCAGGTCTGGTCATGGACGGGAACCATCTTGCAACCACATAGACATCAATATTAGAATGAAACAAGTCCTGGGAATAATGAGAAGAAAAACCTAGTGAGAGGAAAAACCAAGTCCTTGCTAATGTCATTGAACAGTTCATTCATTCTAGGCCTGGAGCGTGTCCTACTTGGGGTCTTATAACTATATGAGATAAATTTCCTTTTTAAGCCAGGAATCTTGTTATTTGAAGCCAAATGCATCCTAGCTGACGCACTAAGCAGGCACTTGGTAATACTCTCTGGTTTGTTGAGCACCTATAAAACCTATGGGAAGAAAACTAATCCCTGTCTAAACCTGGAGTTCAAATGTGTACACTGTATCTGGTGGGATGTGAGATGTGTATGAAAACCAGATTGCAGAGAGAGGCAGCTGAGACCCTGAGATAAAATAAACGTTGGGAAAGAATGATTCTGGCAGCATGGGCAGAAGCAGTCTGAAGTTCTAGAAGTGCATGAAACTGGACTAGAACCCATGTAGACCCAGACACTTCAACCCCATCCTACCTTCCCACTGCCAGCATACGTATTATCTGGAAAAAAGAGGACTATGGTTAAGTCACAAAACTGTGTGACATAGCTCTTTGCTGTGGGATCCTCTCCAACATCCCCCTGCCCCCAAGTTTTGGATACCAGAAGAATAAAGTATTTTTATCCCAGCTGGAAAGAAGATAACAGTGAACTGCAAAGACGAACAAATGGAGATGCCAAGGAAACCCTGAAGGCCATGGTGACAATGGCACAGATACAGAGTAATATCAGTGACCAAGCCCGAGCTAAGCACAGGCACAAATCCTCAGAAATCTAGAAACAGGTGAGGGAGAAAAGAGGTGAGGCAGACAACAGCTCTTAATATATATGAGACAAGTATCTTGGTAGTAGCTATTTATACAGCCACCCCTAGAGATGGATGTTCAAAAGACTCTCAAGTTTGTGGGACCGATGATATTTTGTGGTTTGGGAAGTAATTTCAAAACAAAGATCAAGAACCTATCCCATATTTGAGCTTCATCCCTTACCTATAACCTACGACCTTACCCTAGAGAGTTATATATACATTGGGGTTCAGGGATAGAGTAAAGATCAGGAACGGGGTGAAGACATTTGTGGTACATTGCTTGGTTATTTTATTTTATTTAAAAAATTGTTTTGGTAGAGATGGGATTCTTGCTATGTTGCTCAAGCTGGTCTCAAACTCCTGGGCTCAAGCGATCCTTCTACCTTAGCCTCACAAAGTGCTGGGATTATAGGCATAAACCACTGCACCTGGCTACTTAGTAATTAAAAAAAATGAAGATTGAATGTTTCTTAGGCTTTCATCAAAATGACCTCATGAAAATAACATGTAGCCAGGAGCCATGACTCACATCTCTAATCCCAGCAATTTGGGAGGCTGAGGTGGGAGGATCGCTTGAACACAGGAGTTCGTGACCAGCCTGGGCCACATGGCGAAACCCCGCCTCTCCAAAAAAAATACAAAAATTGGCCAGGCATGATGATGTGTGCCTGCAGTCCCAACTACCTCAGAGGTTAAGGTGGGAGGATTGCTTGAGCCCAGGACTTTGAGGCTGCAGTGAGCCGTGATCAAGCCACTGCACTCCAGCTTGGGTAACAGAGAGAGACCTTGTTTAAAAAAAAAGGAAGAAAAGAAAAGAACATGTGCTCGTTATTCCTCCAGTTCTATATGCGTGTGTGTATATATGTATTTACATAGTATATCACAGAAAATATATAATATTTTAAAATAACATTAGGTTTGTGTTCGCTTATAACTCAATTTTTTCCCATTTAATAAGTAAAAAACATTTTTTCTAAAAATCAATTATGTCACAACATGATATATACCAAGATTTTAACAATTATCCTCTTAGGATTGATGGCGGAAAGGAGTATTCAGTACTTCATTTTCTTACTTGAGATTTTTGTGTTTTCAAAACTTTCTACAATTATTATGTATCATCTCTGTGATTAGAAAATCCTCAACTATAAAAAATAATTTCTTCCAACACTTTGTGATTAATCCCATTTGATTGTTTTCTTTCTAAACCATTTTCATGGCATTTTTCAGTTTAGGTATGTTGCTGTGATAACTTTTGCCTAGTCACCACTGACTTTTAAAAGTCTGATTTTCATGTTTGAATAACTTTCAGCCAAGGGCTTTTTATGATAATTTCAATATCAGCTAAAGTTTTGTTTTTGAAGCAAACATTTATTTACCCCTAGAAGAACCCCAGACATGTGGGAAAAAAAAAAATCTGAGATTATGGCTAAACATTTTCTCTTTCATTAAGATATTTACTCGGATTGCTTACAATTTGAGACTGGAAAAGGGCTTAGAGGTCCTTGTCCAACTCCTACAGTTTACAAATGACACAACTGCTGCTGGCCATAAGAACTCTGGGTGCAATATTTATTGGAAAAAGACTTACAAAAATGTTTACACAATAAAAATGTTGTTTAAGATATCCAAAATTTCTTTGGCATATAATGAACATAAATCTTGTGTATTTTTCCTCTGAAGGATCCAACTTTCTGTCCAGGCATGGTGGCTCACACCTGTAATCCCAGCACTTTGGGAGGTTGAGGCAGGTGGATCACCTGAGGTCAGGAGTTTGAGACCAGCCTGACCAATATGGTGAAACCCTGTCTCTACTAAAAATACAAACATTGGCCAGGCATGATGGCGTGCACCTGTAATCCCAGCTACTTGGGAGGCTGAGACAGGAGAATCACTTGAACCCGGGAGGTGGAGGTTGCAGTGAGCCAAGTTTGTGCCACTGCACTCCAGCCTGGGGAACAGAGCCAGAGTCCCTCTGAAAAAACAAAAACAAAAACAAACAACAGCAACAACAACAACAACAACAAAAAACAGTATTTGACTTTCTTTTCCTTGTCACTGAATAAATCCGCCAAATAAACCCTATCTTAGTCTCAGACTGCCATAACAAAATCCCACAGACTGCGTGGCCTAAAAAATAAAAATTTATTTTCTCATGGTTCTGGAGACTGAAAGTCTAAAATCAAGGTGTTGGCAGGGTCCAATTTCTGGGGAGGGCTTTCCTTCTGACTTGTAGATGGCCCCCTTCTTGCTACACCCTCACAAGGTCTTTCCTTGATGCATGCATGTGGCAAGTGTGAACTAACTCTGATGTCTCTTCTTATGAAGACATTTCATATAAAGACACTAATCCTATAGGATCAGGGCCCTATCCTTATGACCTTATTTAACCTTAATTACTTCCATAGATGTCCCATCTCCAAACACAGCCGCTCCAGGGGTTTGGGCTTCCACATAAGAATTTGGGTCAGGTGATAGGGCTTGCAGGGTGTCAGAAACATTCAGCTGGTAACAAACTGTACGTAATTTCAAGAAATAATGTTACATCATCAAGTTTCAGAGTATACATCCTAACAACACTTGGTCATACATTATCCACATCTTCTGGTCTTTCACAGCAGTTATGGTTCCTCTTGCTGTTCTTGTACAGAATTTATTACATTGTTCTGAAATTTTATAGCAGAGTAAAGCTTGGATGTAATCTGGTGCCTTTATAAAGAAGACAGTAACAAAGGTCTGTATGTGCAAATACTCGGCATATTTTAGGTTTAAAAATCTTAGTAATTGTTCAGATCAAATGTCCTCAAGACTCATTTTGACAATTCCATAGCATTTACCCTCTCATTACATACCATCTTTCTTGAAATTTTGCCTTTTTTGTCCTCCATGATTACACTCAATATATTTTTTTCCTACACACTGTTTCTTCTGTTTCCTTAACTAGCTCTACTTCTGACCTGTATAACGTACCCATAGGCTGAATTTATTGATCCTGTTATTCTGGGTCTTAGAGGTTTCATATAATCTCATTCTTCATCTATCAATCTGTAAGTCGACTACTTTGATATTTGTGTCATCAGCCCTAACTTGCCCTGAAGATTCTCGTCTCACCTCCTGTATTTATTGAACAATTCCATTTGGATTTCTTGCCTCCATCAAATCAGCATGTCCCAAACTGATTATTTCCTAGAAAATAAACTTCCTTGTTTCTGATCACATGGGCCAAGGTAACTCTGAGTAATTTTGACTGACTGATTTGCACTATATTCAGAAAGATTTACTGGGCACCTTGTGCTAGGTACCTATATCTAATAAGTCACCAAATCTTGTTCTTCTATAGTATTTCTGATATGTGTCTGGGTCTTTTCTAATTTGTCTATTACTTCATGTTTGAGATTTTGCAATATCTCTTACTTGGTGAACCCCTACTTATTCTTTAATACTCAATTGAAAAGTCACCATTTCTGTGTTGCAGGTTGAATTGTGTACCCCCAAAATGTATCTTTAAGTCCTAACCCTGACTACCTCTGAATGTAACCTTAATTGGAAA
Organism: Theropithecus gelada; assembly: GCF_003255815.1. Lineage (NCBI taxonomy): Eukaryota > Metazoa > Chordata > Mammalia > Primates > Cercopithecidae > Theropithecus > Theropithecus gelada. Next base: position 25,179,141 of record NC_037679.1, on the reverse strand, counting down.
TAGGGATGTTGCAAATGCAATCAAGTTAAGACAAGCTCATATTGGATTAGGGTAGCCCCTAATTCAATGACTAGTGACTTTATAAGAAGAGAGAAATTTGGACTTGGAGACACAGAGGAGGAAAAGGCCATGTAACAACTGAGGCAGAGATGGCAATGATGCAGCTACAGCCAAGGAACTCCAAAGATTGCTGGCAACCACCAAGAGAGGTGTGGAATAGATTCTTCCTCAGAGCCTTTAGAAGGAACAAACTATACACAGACATCTTGATTTCAAAATCTGGCTTCCAGAACTGTGAGAGAAGAAACTTCTGTTGTTTCAAGTCACTCTTTGTGGTAACTGGTTACAGCAACCCTAGGAAACTGAAACACTTTATAATCTCCATGAAACCATTTATAATCTCCCCAGAGTTAACCATTTCTTTCTAGGTTCTGTCACATTCAGTACTCCTTTCCATTGGAACTCATTTTTGGGTATTGTTTTCCCGTGGGCTTGTGAAGGATTGGTGTGTAGCAAAGGAGTCAGTCATCTTTGTGTACCTGGCATGCTGCTTGGCAGAGAGTAACTTCCCAATAAATGTCTAATCAATGAAAGAAGTGATGACCTTGCCTTCAGACAATAATAATTACAACTACCATTTAGCGAGCACTCACTGTTTGCTAGGCACAGTGTTATTACTTTACATGCTATGTTCCGACAACAATTCTCCAACACCAACTGGGTGTCCTGCAATTCATCCCAATTCTAACACTAAATACTGACTTAGTACAGAGTCCACAAGTTAAGGACAAGGTCCATAATTTCTAACACTAACTACCCCGAGTTAATGCAGTCCCCACAAGGTCTCAGTCCCATGAAACAGCCCCCACTTCAGATGCCAGCTGCCAGACTCAGGTACCTTCAAGCTATCTGCATCTCTGCCTAGCTAAATACAAATTTGAGAGTCCCCATGATTCCCTCCAAGTTGGATAACTCACCAGAACAACTCACGGGATTCCGGAAAGTGCTATGCTTATTATTACCATTTTATTATAAAGGACACCAATGAACAGCAAGGTAAAGAGATACATAGGGGCCGGGCGCGGTGGCTCAAGCCTGTAATCCCAGCACTTTGGGAGGCCGAGACGGGCGGATCACGAGGTCAGGAGATCGAGACCATCCTGGCTAACACGGTGAAACCCCGTCTCTACCAAAAAAATACAAAAAATTAGCCGGGCGAGGTGGTGGGCACCTGTAGTCCCAGCTACTCAGGAGGCTGAGGCAGGAGAATGGCCTAAACCCGGGAGGCGGAGCTTGTGATGAGCTGAGATCTGGCCACTGCACTCCAGCCTGGGCGACAGAGCGAGACTCCGTCTCAAAAAAAAAAAAAAAAAAGAGATACATAGGGTGGCAAGGTCTGAAAGGGCACCCACGGCACAGCTTCCATTCCCTCTCCAGATGCTCCACCCTCCGAGAATATCAATGTGTTCAACAACCACGAAGCTCCCAGAGCCTCATTATTTCAGTTTTTATCTGGGGTTTCATTACATAAGCATGATTGAATAAATTGTTGACCACTGTGATTAAACTCAATCTCCAGGATGGGGTGGCTGTTACTGCAGTCCCCTGGTCATGTGCTTGGTCTTTCTGATATGGCCATCCCCTTCCTTGAAATTATGTAAGGGCCCACCATGGGTCACCTCCTGAGTTAGCATAGATTCAAATATGAAAGGGGCTCATTATGAATAATAGAAGACATTCTTGTGGCTCTAGAAATTCCAAAGGTTTTTGAAGTTCTGTGCCAGGAAATGTATTTGGTCTTTGTGCCAGAACAATGGCCAGATAGATTTTTTATTATACCACCCACACACCACACACACACCAGCTGGAAGTAGGTTTCAATGCTATCTGCATTTTACAGATAAGAAAACTGAGGCCTACCTGACCACAAAATAATGCTATCTCACTAGCCCAGCTTTCTCTCAATTCATTTTATCTTCAAATTCATCTACATTAAACAGAGTTTTCAACATACTACTTCCTCAAAAAAATCTTTGGTGGCTCTCCATTACACAATTGAGTCCTATCATTGAAGGCTCTCTAAAGTCCAGGTCAAGGTGGTTGTGTTCATTCCTACCTCTGGCCATTCCCATTCCATTATTTTCCTCCCTTCTTCTAAGGGAGGAACATATTTATTTCATTCTTATAAGCACTGTGGGAGGCTGGGCATGGTGGCTCATGCCTGTAATCCCAGCACACTCTGGGAGGCTGAGACAGGAGGATTGCCTGAGCCCAGGAGTTTGAGACCAGCCTGGGCAATATAGACAGATCCTATCTCAAAAAAAAAAAAAAAAAAAAAAGAAAAGAAAAGAAAAGAAAGAAAAAAGAAAAGAAAAAGGGAAAAGTCACGCAAAACTAAATCATTTCTCATTCCTTAATAGCTGTCAAATCTTGCCTATCCTTTAAGGTTCAGTGAAAGAGAAAAGTAAACTTTATTGAGCACTTACTATCAGTTTGTGCTTTACACACTGACTCATTTAATATTCCAACAACCCTGCAGTTTAGGTATTCCAATTTTAAGTTTACAGTAGAGAAAACCTAGGCCTGGAGATATTACTTAGATGCCCGAAAATGGGTGAGTGAGCTAAGATTCAGATTCTAGTTTATTTGGCTGTAAAAGCCCTTGCTTTTTTTAAGTAACCTATGAGCCTTATAAATCTCCACTATTCTGGCCACTAAAGTTGAGCTGTAAATAAAATTTTAAAGATAAAACAATTTTAAAGATAATTGCAACTTATATCTCCACAACCTTTAATGTTGAATGTAGGTTATTATCCAAAAGCCAAAAACAAAAATGTTTTGTGTTTTCTAGGCAATCCAGAAATAAGGACAGAATTGTAGTTTGAGAATAGTCCAGAAGATGTTTTAGCTTGGGGTTTGTAGAGCAAACACAGGTGAAAAGGAGGTGAGAATGATAAAGAGATGGTTAGAGGGAAGAGGAAGCATGCAGATAGGTCTTTAAAAATCAATAAAATTTCCTTTAGATTAGTGATTTTATTTACAAAGCACTTTCCTTGAAATTGTAGCTTTAAAATAAATAGAGAAGCATTAGATTACTGAGTTATTGGATTTCATGTCTATAAGTAAATGCTTTATTGTCATAAGATAGCTTTCTTATCTAAACTGAGAGGGAGCAAATAATTTTTCACTTTTCTATGACAATTTTTAAAATTTAAGTATAATATACAAATTTAAGTATAAAATACACACAAATCCTAAGTATAAATAGCTTGCCTCATTATCAATAAGTGAACATATGTAATCAGCCAGGAAACAGAATATTACTGGAATCCTGGAATTCCTTCTAAGTTCCTTCTCCCTATGATTATCCCTTCCTCCTCCCCAAAGATAAACAATTTCCTGATGTGTAAGACCACAGATTACTTTTGTTTGCTTTTCAGCTTTACATTATTCTTTATGTTATTCTACATATTCTTTACATTTGATTTCTTTTGCTTAGCACTATGTTTGTAAGCTACATCCCATGAACATGTCAATTTGTTCATTTTAATTATATAGGGTATGTGATTATATGAATATACTATAATTTATTCATTTTTTCCAATAGTGGACAATTTGAGTTGTTTCTAGTTTTTGGCTATTAAGAATAACTTGGCTATGTATATTCTTGGTTATGTCTTTTGTAAACATGTGCATGCATTTCTGTTGAACATATACTTTATTTAGGAGTAGAACTGCCAAGTCATAGAACTTGCAGTGTATGTTCAACTTTGGTAGATACTGCCAATTTTCCAAAGGAATTGCTTCATCTGCATAATTTGTGGGGCTCAGCAAGAAGTAAAAATGTTGGACCTCTTGTTTAAAAAGCAGGAAAAAGCCCTATTAAAGATACTTAAATATAAAGCTTTTTCATTTCTTTTGCAATCTCTTGACTTGCCATGATGCTTTTTACTTTCTATTTAATGTAGTAAATAAAAAATCATTTAAAATTATTAGCACAAATTTTGCCATTGATCTTTATATTTTGCAATGCTAGTTTTAAATACAAATTTAAAAGGGGGGTTAATGCATATGTGGAATCACCAAAATGACACAATTTGTGTTTCATGGCTTGTACGTATTTATTTCATTCTTATAAGAACTGTGGAAAAGTCACACAAAACTAAATCAATTATTTTTATTTCACTTCCTGATACATGCAAACTATAGCAACACTCTCTAACTTTAGCTTATTGCAAAGGATAGCCTGAAAAGAAAAGGAACTATGATTGCCATATTTTTCCTTTTCCTTCTGTGTCTTCATTTTGAGTGTAAGCGGTTGACATTTACAGGGAAAGCACACAAGTAAAAAGTGATGTGGGCCGGGCGCGGTGGCTCACGCCTGTAATCCCAGCACTTTGGGAGCCGAGGCGGGCGGATAACGAGGTCAGGAGATCGAGACCATCCTGGCCAATATGGTGAAACCCCGTCTCTACTAAAATACAAAAAAATTAGCCGGGCATGGTAGCGGGTGCCTGTAGTCCCAGCTATTTGGGAGGCTGAGGCAGAGGAATCGCTTGAACCCAGGAGGCGGAGGTTGCAGTGAGCTGAGATCGCGCCACTGCACTCCAGCCTGGCAACAGAGTGAGATTCTGTCTCAAAAAAAAAAAAAGATAAAAAAAGAATGTGACAGCCTGTAATCCCAGCGCTTTGGGAGGCCAAGGCTGGAGGATTGCTTGAGGCCAGGAGCTCAAGACCAGCCTGGGAAACACAGAAAGACACTGTCTCAAAAAATTTAAAAAATTAGGGCACAGTCGCTCACGTCTATAATCCCAGCATTTGGGAGGTCGAGGTGGGCGGATCACCTGTGGTCAGGAACTTGAGACCAGCCTGGCCAACATGGTGAAACCCCGTCTCTACAAAAAATACAAAAAAGTTAGCTGGGCGTAGTGGTTGATGCCTGTAATCCCAGCTACTCGGGAGGCAGAGGCAGTAGAATCACTTGAACCCAGGAGGCAGAGGTCGCAGTGAGCTGAGACCTGCGCCATTCCACCCAGTCCGGGGAAAAAAAGGGAAAACCCGTTTCAAAAAAAAAAAAAAAAAAATGAGTTGGGCATGGTGGCATGCATCTGTAGTAGGAGGCTAAGATGGGGGGAGCCATTGAGCCCAGGAGTTTGAGGCTGCAGTGAGCTATGATTGCACCACTGCCCTCCAACTTGGGTGACAGAACAAGACCCTATTACAGAAAAAAAAAAAAAAAAAGAAAAAAGAAAAAAAAAGGTGTGCAAAGATTCCTTGGTCATTCATGTTTCTTAAGACGTCATTGCTGGCTGGGCGCGGTGGCTCAAGCCTGTAATCCCAGCACTTTGGGAGGCCGAGATGGGTGGATCACGAGGCCAGGAGATCGAGACCATCCTGGCTAACGCGGTGAAACCCCGTCTCTACTAACAAAATACAAAAAACTAGCCGGGGGAGGTGGTGGGCGCCTGTAGTCCCAGCTACTGGGGAGGCTGAGGCAGGAGAATGGCAACCTGGGAGGCGGAGCTTGCAGTGAGCTGAGATCTGGCCACTGCACTCCGGCCTCGGTGACAGAGCAAGACTCCGTCTCAAAAAAAAAAAAAAAAAAAAAAAAGTCATTGCTTTCTTTCTGCATTCAAAGTAAGTTCTTGTCAGTAAGGAAAGCTAGGCCTCTTGGGGCTGTCAGTGCCTTCTCTTCTCTTCCCTTTACTAAGTTGCGGGTGTGACATGCTTATCTTTTACTAGCTTTGAGTCTAGCTTAACTCCCATGCATTGCAGGTCTAACAGAATTCTGTGCTCATGGGGCATGATAAATGATTAAATGCAAATGATTGGCAGGAAACAGTGGACATCCACATTGTGCATACCTCTTCTATTCATGTTCATATTCCATTGTACTTTCAGACTTCACTTACAAAACACATGTTTGAAGGCAAAATTATTAAGTATTTCAAAATGGTGACAGCTGAGCATTAAACCAAGTGCAGGGTCCTTCTGAGTCCAGGGCTCTGTGCAATAGCATAGGTTGCACACCTTTTAAGTCAGCTCTTATTTGAGTTCTAGATAATCCAGTCTTGCCAACGCTTGATATTATCAACCTCTTAATTTTAATCATTTGGTGGGTGCTTAGAGATATCTCATTTTGGCATTTATTTACATTTCTCTGATCAACTTTTCATATATTTATTAGCCACTTGGCTATGTGTGTGTGCGTGCATGTGTGTGTGTGTGTGTTAGGTTCCTGTTCCAATCTTTTGTCTATTTTTCTATTGACTCTTTTTTTGGTCTGGATTTGTAACAATTGTTTTCACATTCTGAAAAGAAGCCTTATGTAGGTTATATGTATAGCAGATATCTTCCACTACTCTATGGCTTCCTTTTCACTCTCTTATGGTATATTTTGATTACTAGAAAATCCTAATTTTAATATAATTTAATTTGTCAATCTTTTCCTTTGAAGTTAAGTGCTATTTTGTATCTGGTTTCAGAAACCTTTGCCTTCCTCCAAATCATATTCTCCTGTATCATTTTCTTTAAGTTTTATTGTTTTGCCTTTCACATTTAGATCCACAATCTATCTGGAATTTATTTTTTTTTGTAATTGGTAAGAGGTAGAGGATCAAACTTTGCTGATGCTGTTTTTAGTCAATACAAAGGTGAGTTCCCAATGTAGCTCCAGTTTGTCTTCTATAAAAAAATTCCATTATTATGGCAGGGCAGAGAAAGAGGGGATGGCTTCAGGTTAGGATGGGAGAGAAAATGGATTACATTCCCAGTGTCATCTGAAGTGAAACTTATCTCAGATTTTTCTCAACAAGCGTTTTAAGTCCTCTCACCTAGAGAGTGACTAAAGTGATAGAGGCCATATCCCACTCACCTATCCATTCAACAAACTAAAATGAGGGGCTGGACACAGTGGCTCATACCTATAATCTCAGCACTTTGGGAGGCCGAGGTGGGGGGATCACCTGAGCCCAAGTTCGAGACCAGTATGGGCAACATGGCGAAATTCCGTCACTACAAAAAACACAAAAAATTACTCGGGTGTGGTCACCTGACCTCAGGAGGTCCAGGCTGCTGTGAGCCTAGATAGCGCCACTGCACTCCAGCCTGGGTGACAGACTGAGACTCTATCTCAAAACAAACCAACAAAAACAAATTAAAATGATGTGTTTGTAAAATGTAAAATCATAAAAGATAAAGTTTTATTTTTGTTTTGTTTTTCTTGTCATTATGGAAGTGAGGTTAGTTATTTTGGCAAAGCCTTCTGAGGACGTCAAGTTTAAGGATTTAGTTTCAGAATAGACTGTTCCACAACTGTTCCGAATTCCACTTGCTAAGTGTTCGGGTGTTGTGGTTAAGGTGAGGACTGGGCAATTTGGGTAGCTCAAAGTAAACTCACCAAAACAATTCCAAGGGACCCTAGGATGACACTACTCTGGGTATGTCTACACCTCTTTATATTGGAATGACAACAATATCATGAATACTCACTCTAATTCATTGTATTTGCCACCATCATCTCTCTCTTAAGAGTAATAAAACTTTATCCCCTTTTCTCTGCCTTTGGTCACGGCCCTCTTCAATGTATTCTACTTCTGGCATAGGATGATCTGGCCTTTGCTTATCTCTATCTCTCCAGCCTCATTCTTTGCCACCTGTCCCCTACACCAGCTGAGCTTCACCATCTCCCTCTTTGCAGAGGTTGGTCGCTTGAGGACCAGCCTACATTACTGCTCTTTCTCTGGTTGGCCCCTACTTGCCTTTCAGGATTAAATATTACTTCATTCAGAAAGCCTAGTTTATAGAAAGTGCCCAATAAATAGATATTATTATTATTATTATTATTATTTTTTTTTTTTTTGAGACGGAGTCTCGCTCTGTCGCCCAGGCTGGAGTGCAGTGGCCGGATCTCAGCTCACTGCAAGCTCCGCCTCCCGGGTTCACGCCATTCTCCGGCCTCAGCCTCCCGAGTAGCTGGGACTACAGGCGCCCGCCACCTCGCCCGGCTAGTTTTTTGTATTTCTTAATAGAGACGGGGTTTCACCGTGTTAGCCAGGATGGTCTCGATCTCCTGACCTCGTGATCCGCCCGTCTCGGCCTCCCAAAGTGCTGGGATTACAGGCTTGAGCCACCGCGCCCGGCCTATTATTTTAAAATAATGGTAAAAACGCATCCTCGGTGTGATTATTGAAAGAGTGGATGAATGACATGGGTATTTGTTGAGTGGATGGGTGACTGGGACATGGGTTCTATCACTAGCAACTCTCCAGGTGAGAGGACTTAAAAAGTTTGTTGAGAACAATCTGAGAAAAGTTTCACTTCAGATGACGCCGGGAATGTAAACCATTTTCTCTTCCATCCTAACTCGGAGCCATCCCCGCTTTGTCCGCCCAGCTGGAATTTTTGAGGCGAGAAAATCGACTCGCTCGGGATTCGCCCGCCGACGCCGCTCGACTTGTTGGGGCTGGGCTCTTCTTCGCGGAAGAGGATAGGAGGCGGTTGCGGTTGCTCGGCCAGGGCGGGTAGGGGTGCTGTTGCCGTCATGGCTGACCCCGACTCCCGGTACCCTTGCTCCTCGATCGAGGACGACTTCAACTATGGCAGCAGCGTGGCCTCCGCCAGCGTGCACATCCGAATGGGTACGTTGTCCCCTCTCCAGTGCCTCCCAGCCGCTTGTCCGCAATGCCCGGTCTTTAGAAGCCGACTTCCGGCTTCAGAGGGACAGCGGCCATCTCCCGGGACTCAGGAGAAAGAGGGCTGAGCTCCCTGCCCTCTTTCTCCGGGGACCGGAGGACTGGCGCCCTCCTCCGGGAGTCGGGAGAGGCGCTCCCTCCCCTCCTAGCGGGTGTAGGAGGGCCCAGGCCCAGAAGACTTGCAGCTCCCCTCTGTGCGCCTCGGATCCCCAGCGGGCGCCGCGGTGTAGGAAGGGACGGATGGAAACCGCCGCAGCCTTAATTTGGCATCTTGAAGTGAAAAGAAACGTGATGGAAATGAGTCAGTTGATCACTGTGACGTACACACGAGTGGAATCAGCGGCCTAATGCTTTTGTTCTGTGGGGTGCCGCGTTACATGTTTATATTTACCGTCCTATGCTAGGCTGTAAGCTCCCTGACGGCGCTATTTCCTGTCCGCAGGGCCCAGAATGCAACAGGTCTTTCTGAGTATTATTGAGGAAGTTGCTGAACACAGAAGCTTCCTAAGTCAGTATGAATGTTTTAAGTTATTACGTAGTAGCCAATGGGCAGAAATTTTTGAATTTAAAATCCTTAGCTTCATCTACGTGGAAGCCATTGTCTGCTCTAGTTTGGCCATTTGATCACCGAAACTGCCCCAGACTTTCAGCCTGTCTAGGCAGCTGGAACTTGTTCTGGAAAAGGAAAGATGAAGATAGTTCTGATGTGCTAAGAATCTTGGTGCCTAGAACTTGTTCTGGAAAAGGAAGGATGAAGATAGTTCTGATGCACCAAGAATCTTGGTGCCTAGCATTTATATTTTTGGAATTGAATTTTGAAATTATTTTGGCAAGTGAATTCAGCTTTTTTAAAAAAAATTGTGGTAAAATACAGGTAACATAAAATTTACCATCTTAACTATTTTTAAGTGTACAGTTCAGTAGTGTTAAGTTATTCACATGGTTGTGCACTGTTAAAAGAAAAGCTTTAGGCACATTAAATCTAACGGAGTTTAAGCACAGAATGATTAGTGAATTGGGCAGGTCCCGGAACCAGAATAGGTTCAGAGTGACCAGTGCTGCCCCTTGGTGGGAGAAAATTTATGGAGAGAGAAAGTAAAGTGATGTACAGAAAATGGAAGTGAGGTACAGAAACAGTTGATTGGTTACAGCCTGGCTTTTGCCCTATTTGAACATGGTTTGAACACTTGGCCGTCTTTGGTTGGCTGAAACTCAGTGATTGGTTCAAGCGTAGGTTACAGCTTGTTTACACATTCAGTTAGGTTATAGTTCACTATATACCGAGAACCCCTAGGCCGAACTTAAAGGGATAACTTTAGACTAAACTTATACACCATCGAATATCCAGAACTTTTTATCTTGCAAAACTGAAACTCTGTACCTATTAACTTTCCATTGCTTCCTTCCCCCAGTCCCTGGAACCACCATTTCACTTTCTCCCTTTGTAAATTTGGCTTCTCTGATACGATCAGTATTTGTTTTTTTGTGATTGGCTTATTTCAATTATCATAATGTCTTCAAATACATCCATGTTGTGGCATATGTTAGAATTTCCTTTTTTTTTTTTTTTTGAGACAGGGTCTCACTTTGCCACCCAGGCTGGAGTGCAGTGGCAAGATCACTGCTCACTGCAGCCTCTACCTTCTGGGCTCAGGTGATCCTCCCACCTCAATCTCCCAAGTAGTTGGCATTACAAACGCAGGTCACCATGCCTGGCTAATTGTTTTGTATTTTTGGTAGAGGCGGGTTTCTCCATGTTGCCCAGGCCAATCTTGAACTCCTGGACTCAAGCGATCCTCCCACCTCAGCCTCACAAAGTGCTGGGATTACAGGCATGAGCCACTGCACCTGGCTGCACAATTTTCTTTTTAAGACAATAATATTACTTTGTATGTATATACCAAAGTTTGTTTATTCATCCATTGATGGATATTTGTGTTGCTTCTACCTCTTGACTGTTTTGAATAGTGTTGTCGTGAATATAGGTGTGCACATACCTCTTCAAGACTCTGCTTTAATTCTTTTGAATATATACCCAGAAGTGGAATCGCTGGATTGTGTGGTAGTTCTATTTTTAATTATTTAAGGAACTGCCATACTGTTTTTGATGGGGGCTACATCATTTTACATTCTCAGCAACAGTGCACAAGGGTTCACCTTTTTCTACATCTTTGCCAACACATTCTGTTCTTTTCTTTCTTTTTTAAAATGAAAGTAGCCATCAGATGAGTGTGAGGTGATATGTCCCTTTGGTTTTGATTTGCATTTCTCTAATGATTTAATGATGTTGCACATTTTAAAAATATGCTTGTGGGGCATTTATGCATTTTCCTTAGAGAAATGTTATTCAAGTCCTTTGCCCAATAAATTTTTTTAAAGCAATTTTAGGTTCATAGCAAAATTTAGCAGAAGGAACAGAGTTCTTATGTACCCTTTCTGCTTTTCCCCAAGCCTCCTGCACTAATAACATTCTGTACCAGAGTGGTACGTTTGAAATTTAAGACTTCTGTTTATCAAAGAACACAACAGAGTGAAAAGGCCTATAAAATGGGTGAAAATATTTGCAAATCATATATCCTATAAGGGGCCAATATCCAGAATACATAAGGAAATCCTACCATTCAATAACAAAAAACAACCTGATTTTAAAGTGAAGAAAGTCAAGAGAATAAGATAGACTACATACTGGGAGAAAATATTTGCAAAAGAAATATCTAATAAAGGACTGTTACCAAAATATACAAACTAACTCTTAAAACTCAACAATAAGAAGACAAATAGCCTGATTAAAATACAGGCAAAAGACTTGAACACGTACCCTACTAAAGAAGATTCACAAGGTTGGGTGCAGTGGCTCACACCTGTAATCCTAACACCTTGGGAGGCCAAGATGGGAGAATCACCTGAGCCTGGGAGGTTGAGGCTGCAGCAAGCTGTGATTGTGCCACTGCACTCCAGCCTAGGCAACAGAGTGAGACCATGTCTCCAAAAAAAAAAAAAAAAAAAAAAAGGATCATATATACCAGGATTTATTCTTGGAGCTGTGTTGTATTCCATTGGTCTATATGTCTCTGTCTTTATGCTATTACCACACTGTTTTGATTACTGTGGCTTATGTAATAATAAGTTTTGAAATCAGGAATGTGAGATCTCCAACTTTGTTGTTCTTTTTAAATATTGTTTTGGCAATTTGGGGTCCCTTGACATTCCATATAAATTTTAGAATGGACTTTCTATTTCTGTGAAAGATGCCATTGGGATTTTGATAAGGATTGCATTAAATCTACCCAAAGTAGGTTACTTCAGGGTAGGACAGGGATAGAATATGGCAGCCACTGCAGCAAATTAAATGACTAGAGGTGGTATCTGGTGTGTGAATAGAAGGCATTCATTAGAGAGGCCTTGGTGACTCAAGGTACTGCCATTAAGGAAACATTTGAACCATTAACATAACATTTAATAAATAAAAATATTTTTTGGACAACTCCTTTCTAATGTATGTAAAGACAGTGAGGTAAATAAAAGTTTTGGAAGTCACAGTTACTGTTTTTAAGGCATTAGTTAGGTTGGCCATTAGCCAAACTAATCTATGCTGGCAGCTTAATTAAATTCTAAAGTACCAAGTTTGGAGGGTGTTTGGGGAAGGAATCAAGAGTGTGTTGTTGAAGACAAAATAAAATAAAGAGATAAATTAAACACTTTGTTTGGGAATAACAAAATTGCCACTTGGGGTATACATACAGATCGGGGTGGTCTGAGGAACAAAGAGAAGGTTGGGGATTTTATTAGAAAGAACAATGTTACATATTGCTTTGCAAGAACCTTCATTGGCACTAGAGAAGCATTTGGGAACTGGCAGACAACTATTTTGATAGTCACAGCAGGTTGTTTCAGCAGCTGCTAGGTAAAACTGTGCTATTCACCCTGAATGAGTTTTCCCTCAGCTCCTCAGCTCTGATTTAGTTGGGTATGACATATAATCACTTTTACAGTGTGAACTGGAATAATCTAGGAGAGCTATAAGAGGAAGTGAAATCCCAGTGGAGGACTGAGTTTGCATACAGTAGTCCCTCTTTATCTGTGGCAGATACATTCCATATTGTGTTAATACAATAGCTATTAATAAGATAGAACAAATATAACAATATACTATAATAAAAGTTATATGAAGTGGTGTCTCTCTCTCTCTCAAGATATCTTATTGTAGGTGATATTTCCAGACTGTAGTTGACCATGGGTAACTGAAACCTTGAAAAGCAAAACTGCAGATGAGAGAGATCTCCTGTTTGTGAAGGGAATTCACGGGGTGGAGATGGGGGAGACAGAATTTGTGATGAGGCATGGAAAGGTGAGAATGACATGCCATACGTTATAGTGAGAAGAATGGCCTTTTTTTAGTGATGTTGGGGAATAGTACAGTGTAGTAGAAAGAGCCCTGGATTTAAGGGTCTGAAAATTAAACACAGTCCTGGTTGACAGCAATGTAGAGAGGCAGGTTACTTTGCCTTTCTGATTCTTAGATTCCTTATCTGTAAAAGAGGCATAATTGCTGCTCTTCCAACTATACCAAGTGGTTTTAAGGGTCAGGCAATTATTTCATTTTAAATACTCCTCCAGTGTTGGCCTCCCAAAGTGCTGTGATTACAGGCATGAGCTAATGCACCTGGCCTATAGACTGTTTTAAGGAAAGAATTAATTTTATTCTTGATTTGCTTCTACATCCCTCACGTCACTATAACAGAGCTGATTGCAATACCAGATACTCAGCATTTGTTCACCATAAATATTTAAATTATGCAGGAGCATTTTATTTAGGAGTTCTTATCACTAGGTTGGTAACTTAAGCTGACTACACCGGTACTAAATAAGTGGTTCTCATTTGTCTTTGGTGCGTTACTACTTAAAAGGTTAAAAATGCTCTGCCAAAATAAATAAATAAAGCGCCTGGGTGCAGTGGCTCACACCTATAATTCTAGCACTTTGGGAGGCTAAGGCTAGCAGATTGCCTGAGCTCAGGAGTTCGAGACTAGCCTATGCAACACGGTGAAACCCTGTCTCTACTAAAATACAAAAAATTAGCCAAGTGTGGTGGCGTGTGCCTGTCATCCCAGCTACTCAGAAGGCTGAGACAGGAGAATCACTTGAACCCGGGAGGCGGAGGTTGCAGTGAGCCCAGATCGTGCCACTGCACTCCACCCTGGGCGACAGAACGAGTCCCCGACTCAAAAAAACAAAAAACAAACAAAAACTAGCTGCTTGTAATGTGTATATTTTCTGAAAGATACTTTTTGAATAATATACATCTAAAATGTCAAGGTTCACTGGTGGAAAACAACAAATTATGAGGCTACAAAAAAATTTTGTGAGAAGACCCCTCTGGGAAGTGAGGAGGCCTCTGCCTGGCTGCCGACCTCTCTGGGAAGTGCGGCGCCCATCTGCCTGGCTGCTGCCCTGTCTGGGAAGTGAAGAGTTCCTCTGCCTGGCCACCCAACTGACTGGGATGTGAAGAGTGCCTCTGCCCGGTTGCAGCCCTGTCTGGGAAGTGAGCGCCTTTGCCCAGCCCCGGCATCATCTGGGAAGTGATGAGCGCCTCTGCCCGGCTGCCGCCCTGTCTGGGAAGTGAGGAGTTCCTCTGCCTGGCCAACCAGGTGACTGGGATGTGAGGAGCACCTCTGCCTAGCTGCTGCTCCCTCTGCCCAACCACCGCCCTGTCTGGGAAGTGAGGAGTTTCTCTGCCTGGCTGGCCAGCTGACTGGGATGTGAGGAGCAACTCTGCCTAGTTGCTGCCCCCTCTGGGAAGTGATGAGCGCCTCTGCCGGGCCACTGCCCTGTCTGGGAAGTGAAGAGCGCCTCTGCCCGGCTGCCACCGGTCTGGGAAGTGATGAGCGCCTCTGCCCGGCCACTGCCCTGTCTGGGAAGCGAGGAGCGCCTCTGTCCGGCTGCCACCGGTCTGGGAAGTGAGGAGCGCCTCTGCCCGGCCACCGCCTTGTCTGGGAAGTGAGGAGCGCCTCTGCCCCAGCCACTGCCCCGTCTGGGAAGTGAGGTGCTGCCTCTGCTTGGCTGCCGCCCCATCTGGCAAGTGATGAGCGCCTCTGCCCAGCCGGCCGCCACCCGTCTGGGAAGTGAGGAGTTCCTCTGCCTGGCCACCCAATTGACTGGGATGTGAGGTGGGCCTCTGTCTGGCTGTCACCCTGTCCGGGAAGTGATGAGCGCCTCTGCCCGGCTGCTGTGCAACCCAAGTGTGAGGTGACAGCCTTGTGTGTGATCTTTCTGCCCTCCCCAAGTTTGCATTTTCGACATTAAAGTTTACTTTTTAATTTAAAAAAAATTGTGAGAATTAATTTCTGAGTATAGTCTCGAGCACTTTTACAGTGCTGATTAAACTAGTATATATAACTAGTGTACTGTAATATATATATGATATAGTCTGTTAAGCTAGTTTATACTGCAGTAGTCTTTCATAGTTTCATAGTATGTATATACCATAATTTATGTAACCATCCCCACTTGATGGTTGTTACCCTTTTTTTATTCCTTCAAATAGTGCCTCAGGGAACATCCTTTTATATCTTTGTAAATTTCTCCATTATGACTTTACTATAAATTTTTGGAAGTGAAATGAGGCAAAAGAGTATGTGCATTTTAAATTTGATTGATCAGTTCTCTAGAGAGATTGTACCTTCAGCAAACAATATATGGGGATACCTTCTGCACCCTCACCCACGCTGAATATCATCAGACTTTTTCATCTCTGGCAATCTCGTAGATCAAGGATGGTGAACATTTTCTACAAAAGGCCAAATAAGAAATATATTCAGCTTTCTGGGCCATAAGATCTCTGTTCCAGCTCAACTCTGCCATTGTGCAAAAGCAGTTGTAGAGGATACATAAGTGAGTGAGTGTGATTGTGTCCCAATAAAACTTCAGTTACAAAACCAGGTAATGGGCTGGCTTTGGCCCATGGGTCGTACTTTGCTGACTCTTCTGGTAGGTAAAAATGTAATCATGTGTTAATTTCCATTTCTTTTAGCTATGTGAGTGAAGGTGAGCATTTTCCTTTGTTTACAAAACTTGACTAGGCTTTGTCTTAGATGTTAGGGATCTAGTGGTGACCAGACAGACAGTGTCTCAGACCTCCAGAGTTGTCATTTGGATGAGGCAGTAGGAAAGACAGACCCTAAAGAGGTAAGCAAATAACCCCCTAGCGCTGAAGAAAAGAAACAGGTGTGAGTAGAAACTAGAGTTTAGGGTGGCAGCTATTTTAGTTAAGGAATGGCCAGAGGAAGAACTCTCAAGGGAGATGGCAGGTGGATTATATGAGAAGGAGCTAGCCAGGCAGATTAGCTATCTATTGCTTTGTAACATATTGCCCCCAAATTTAGTAGCTTAACATAGCAAGTATTTATTACACAATTTCTGAGTGTCAAGAATTTGGGAGGGTCTTACCCAGGTAGTTCTGACTAAGGGTCTCTCATGAGGCTCCAGTCAAGATGATTGGCCAGGACTGCAGTCACATGAAGGCTTGACTGGGCTAGAGGATCTGCTTTTGGGAAATTTCATTCCCATAGCTATTGACTGGAGGCCTCAGTTCCTTGCCACATGAACCTCTCCACAGGGCTGCTTGAGTGTCCTCATGACATGGCAGCTGACTTCCTCCGGAGCAAGCAATCCAGGGGAGAGCAAGGAGGAAGCCTCAGTGACTTTTATGACCTAGTCATGGAATCATACAAATCATTACATCTTCCTTATTCTATTAATCAGAAGCAAGTCACTAAGTCCAGTCCATTCTCAAGGGAAGCAAGTCACTAAGTCCAGTCCATTCTCAAGGGGAGGGGATTTAGGCTCCACCTTTTGAAGCTAGCGCCAAATAATCTGTAGCCATATTTTAAACTACCACAGTCTTCCCTCTGGTCACAAATTACTTATCTGTCTTCCATATGCAAATTAAGATCCTGCATAATACCCCAGTATAGCATCATCTCAAAGTCCAGAATCTCATCATCTAAATCAACCCCAGGTGTTGATGAAGCTCACTAGGTGTAGCTCCCTAGGTGTAATTCCTTAAGTACAGCTCCCCTCAAATATTTTTAAACTAAAAAGACAAATGATATGTACTGCCATACTCAACATCCAGTGGTGGGTAATATGAGGTGGTATTTTTGCCAATGTAATTCTTCAGAAAACTTTGTAGGTGTCTTGTGATTCTTAACTGGGTTTCATTCCATTCAATAATAAAAGCCACACCCAAAAATGTCTTAGCATGAACTTTGGCTGAGACTGCTCAGTGAAGACTTCCTTAAGTTTCTCAAAAGCCCTATTGTCCTATTGTTTGAAGGTGTTTTTGTGTTTTTTTGTTGTTGTTGCTGTTGTGTTTTTTTTTTTTTTTTTTTTTTTGAGACAGTCTTGCTGTGTCACCAGGCTGCAGTGCAGTGGTGTGATCTCGGCTCACTGCAACCTCCAACTCCTTCCGTCTCCCTGGTTCAAGCGATTCTCCTGCCTTAGCCTCCTGAGTAGCTGGGATTACAGGCACATGCCACCATGCCCAGCTAATTTTTGTATTTTTAGTAGAGACAGGGTTCCACCATGTTGACCAGGATGGTCTTGTACTCCTGACCTTGTGATCCACCTGCCTTGGCCTCCCAAAGTGCTGGGATTACAGGCGTGAGCCACCGCGCCTGGCCTAAATGTTTTTTGTTTTTTGTTTGTTTGTTTGTTTTGTTTTTTTGAGGCACAGTTTTGGATATTTGTGAGGTCTTAACTAAGGATTTTACAATTATGCTCTTTATGTATTTTTTTGATGTCCCTGAGTCAGAAGGCTTTCATCTTTTTTTTGAGACAGAGTCTTCCTCTGTTGCCCAGGCTGGAGTGCAGAGTGCATTGGTGCAATCTCTTCGGCTCACTGCAAGCTCCGCCTCCCAGGTTGATGCCATTTTCCTGCCTCAGCCTCCTGAGTAGCTGGGACTACAGGCGCCCGCCACCACGCTCGGCTAATTTTTATATTTTTAGTAGAGACGGGGTTTCACTGTGTTAGCCAGGATGGTCTCGATCTCCTGAGCTCATGTTGCGCCCGCCTCGGCCTCCCAAAGTGCTGGGATTAGAGGCGTGAGCCATGGCGCCTGGCCCATCTTTTTGTTTTAACAGTTCTTCCTTTAGCTGTGTATCTCTTCTCTTACATTTTAGTATAAGCAACAAGAAGCCAGCAGGTACCTTCAACACTCTAGAAGCCTCCTTAGTTTGATCACCCACTTGATTAAGCACATTTTCTACTTTTGATGTTAACATAGCTAACACTGTTGCTCAACTTTTCCTGAGTATATAATAAGCATTCTCTTTCCTCCAGTGTGCACAAAATTTTACCCACTTTCCTTTAAGCCGTCACCTGCAGCAGCCTCAAACGCATTAACTTTCTACAAACAGTTTCTTCAAGGCTCTTTTAGCCTTCATCTCACCGATCTGCCAGCTTCCATCTATTACCTGATTCCAAAGGCTGTCTCCCATATTTTAGGTGTTTGGTATGGCAGCACCCCACTTCCAAGTACCAAGATATATATTAATTCTGTTTGCGTCACAAATTACCCTAAACTTTAGTGCTTTAAAATAATAAACATCATCTTAGTTTCTGAGAGTTAATAATCTGGGTGGTTTTAGTTTAGAGTTTGTCCTAGGTTGTGGTCAAGATACTGGCTAGTGCTGGTCGTCTGGAGGCTTGACTGGGGATGAAGGATGTGCTTCCAGACAGGCTACTCACAGGGCTATTTATAGGAGTCCCTGGTTTCTCACTGGCTGTTGGCAGGAGACCTTACTTTCCTCTCACATGTGTTTTTCCATAGGGCTCCATGAGTTTGCTCACAACATAGCTGGCCTTCCCTGAGTATGGATTCTTAATGGGGTGCTATTGACCCCATTAGGTGAGAGTTGGTTCTTTAGAGGGATCTGAAGATCTAAAAAAACTTAAGATTTTATAATGGCATATATCCTTCCAAAGGGTGATGGTACAACAGATATATAATAAATTTGTGGCATTAAAATTTTATTGAGGGGGCTATTAGGAAAAAATACCTGGAAGGCTACTTACGTGGGGAATAATGAAAACAAGGTTGAGAAACACTGTCCCGGAGGTAATGATCTAAGAAACAGCAGGAGGAAGCCGTAATGCCTTTTATGACTCGGTCTTAGAAGTAGCACCCTGCCACTTTCGCATCATTCTTTTTGTTAGGACTCACTTGAAGGGAGTGTCAGAGAACTGTGACTTATCTTAAACCACCACTTCATGTAAAGAAGGATAAGGGCATTCTGAGTAGAGGAAACAGCAAGTGCAAAGGCCCTGAAGCAGGAAGGTAACTAATGTGGGTAAAGCATGGTGAAGAAGAGGGAGAGTGCTGAGATGAGATTGGAAAGGTTCTACATCATGTAGGATCTTGTAGGTCCTATAAAATCTTTTGTATTTTATTTTAAGTGAAACGATTATTTAAGTATTTAAGCAGAGAGTCACATGATATGGTTTACTTTACAAAGAGATCACTTTGACAGAGTGTGTGGAGAAATAGGTGGGACAAGAGTGAAAGCATGGGGACCAATTAGAAGGTTCCTCCAGTGGTCCAGGTGAGAGATTAGGCACACTTTGACTAGGGAGGTAACAGAGGAGACCAAAAGAGGCAGATACATTGCACTTTCAAAGGTAGAACTGCGGTAGTTGATGATAGATTGGGAACAGGGAGGGGGTAATCAAAGATGACTTCTATGTTTTTGGCTTCGAGGATGTTGGTGCTGGTTGTTGATGAGAAGACTGGGTGAACAGCAAATTTGGATAAATGAAGAGCTCCAATTTTGGCCATGTTAAGTTTGAGATGTCAAATAGAAGGGAAGAAATGAGGACTCAACAAAAATTGGAAAATTTGAGTAATATTCTTTTCATGTTGAATCTTTTATATTTTCCTGAAAGCTGTATATGCATGTCCTTTGCTACTTCTTATATTATTCACAATGGGTGTCAATACTGCTTTTGCCTGGGATTTGGCTTATGATACTAGAGTATAGAAAAAGTTGTGGTCTGCAATATCTGCATAAGGATAATTTTTCAGTATGAACTTAAAGGCTTAGCACAAGTTTCTTTAAAATGTTTTGAATTGCAATAGTAATACATATTGCTAGTATCTAAAAAACACAGATTAGTAAAGAACTGAATATGCAAATTATCCTTAGTAATACTGCGCAGGGTATACGAACACTTGGATGTATATTATTCTAGTCTTTTATTATATATGCACTTGAGTACATACACAGATATACAAATAAACATTAGATCTTAATGTGCACATTGTTTTGAACTGTAAAACAGTTTTACAAAATGGTAAGAAATAACACTGATTTTCAGTGCTTGAGAATACATATCATATGGATAGGCTTTGAGTTACATGAGGTACATAATAGGGTATGAGAAGTAAAGAATACATTCCAGGGCCAGTCATGGTGGCTCATGCCTATAATCCCAACACTTTGGGAGGCCAAAGTGGGTGGATCACTTGAGCCCAGGGGTTCAAGACCAGCCTGGGAACGTGGTGAAACCCCATCTCTACAAAAAATACAAAAAAATTAGCTGGGCGTAGTGGCATGCGCCTGTAGTACTAGCTACTGGGCAGGCTGAGTTTAGGAGAATTGCTTGAGCCCTGGAGACTGGAGCTGCAGCGAATCATCACGCCACTGCACTTAAGCCTGGGCGACAGAGTGAGACCCTGTCTCTCTCTCTCTCTCTCTCTACAGAGTGAGACCCTGTCTCTCTCTCTCTCACACACACACACACACACACACACACACACCCCATCCTGGTGTGGTGTTATGGGCCTGTATTCCCAGCTACTTGGGAAGCTGAGGCTAGAGGATGGTTTGAGTCCAGGACATGGAGGCTATAGTGTAAAGAATACAATTTTTTTTTTTTCTCATAGTCCAGAAAAATCCCTTGCAGGTGTAATGGCTTGACCTTTGGTTTAATAATTAAATTTGAAGAAAGATAGCCCAAATAATATTGTCCATGCCAGTAGTATATTCTTTACCCTGCTTTTATGAAAAAGATAGAAATGACTTCCCAAAGCATTCAGACATGAGGGCCTTTTTAAGAAAGTAAGTTCTAGATCTGTTGTGGAGTTGAGAACTGTTTATCTCTAAGCCAAAATACAGTGGACACTCAGTGTTCTTATGAATCATTGGTTAAATTATATGCCCAGTAAAATTTGTTTAAGACGTTAGGAAAAACTCATTCTAGATTTTGGAAGGAGTGCCAGAGGGAAAAATTAAGATTTAATATTTGGGCATTTTGATGATTAAATACTTAGTATTCATGAAAATTCCCTTATTCTTGTGAAAGATTCATTTTTATTTATTTATTTTTAACTTGATATTTGGCTGACATGCCATCAAAGGACTTCACCCTTCCTTGGAAAGCCAGGTCTTTAGTAGGAATGTATTTCAAAAGGAACATCCACCATCTAATGCTCATCAACCCTGAGCATTGCCATGATAGGCAAGAGACAACATCACATTTTCTTTTGTTGGGTAAAAGTCATTCAACATGATTTTTATTGCCTACCTAATCATAGTCCTCTAAGTAGTGGTGCCATTATTCTGTTTCATTTCAGAATAATACTTTTTCTCTTCCCTGACTAGTAAAATTCACCCTTCATTAATTTAGTAAAAAATTATTTAAAAGCAAATAAAATGTAATGACTGTTTATTCAGTGCCATCCACTAGGCTGAGTGGTGGGAGTAAGGAAATGAATTAGGCTTGTTCCCGATTATTAGGGAGCTTTTGGTCTTTACAGTGTAAGGGGGGTGAAGGACAAGTAGACTTATCAATTATAAAGTGATTAGTGATATGTTTAGGGTTCCCCAGGAACATGAAGGAGAAACATCTAATTCAGAATGGGGAACTGAGAAAGGCTGGATCTTGAAAGACGATTTGTAGTTAGCCGTAAGTGTGAAGACAGAAGGTGGGAACTGTTATTAATGTTTTATTTCTGAAGATGATAGTGAGTTCTTGGAAATTCATTGTATTATTTGTTTCACTGTGTATCAGAAGACTTTAATAATAAGCATTTAATCATTAAGACTTAGAGGTGATTTCTGGGTATTGATAACAAAATACTATGAAAGTAAGGATTTTCTATTGTATAGAAACTAGAGGCAGGGGTGCTATAAATGAGAAATAATAATAGATGGGTGAAAGTAAGTTTATATATTACTTGCCTTTTCAGGATAAGTTTCATTTGGGGGAAACATTTTTACTATTTTTGAAATTAAGACATAAAATAACTTAGGTTTATATGCTTTCTATTTCTCCTTTTTAGATTCAAAATATAATCATTCTTTTAAAATGTTCTGCTTTTTGTCTTTTGCTATGTTGTATCCTGCTGTGTACAACTAGGCATTTAATGCATTTTTCATTTTGATGAAATCATTTACATTCTGGCCCACTAATTTTTTTAGGCTCATGCTTTTTGTAGGGAGCTTTAGATATCTCATACAATTTTTAAATTATTTTGGAAGCTTTGTATTCTTGTCTAGTTTTAGTTATATATTACATTATTAGGATGAAAATTAGGAAAGAATACATGTAAAAAACAATTTTTTAAAGAGGAAATTTGATTTTACTGTTCTATGATAAATGCTTAAGAAAATAGTAATGTATTTTGTTTTCTCTTTTAGCCTTTCTAAGAAAAGTCTACAGCATTCTTTCTCTGCAAGTTCTCTTAACTACAGTGACTTCAACAGTTTTTTTATACTTTGAGTCTATACGGACATTTGTACATGAGAGGTAATGTAATGAGATGATAATGAATCATTTTCAGACATTGCATATGATCAAAAAGGCATATTATAAACAAAATCCACTTTTTTTTTGTATTAACTTTTGAGGTTAAAATGTAAAATGGTTCATTAACTCTTATAAGCCTGATTAGTTTTTTTTGATGAAGAAAAATATTCCACAACATGGTATTTACCTCTGAACTTTTTAGCTTCAGTTTTTTAGGGTTAAACCCTCATCCCCTGGAATAGTATTAAGAATTTTTTCTGCATGCCATTTTAAAAAATCTTAATTTTAAAAAACTTTATTAGACTATATTCCCTGTGCTCAAAGCCTGAGACAGTATTTGAAAAATAAATGTGCATTCATTTTGCTTTTGGCTCAAGACTAGGATAATTTCACCAAGAAGTTTTCAAAAGAGCTCCGCATGATTCATCTCTAATCTTTAATCAGGGATGAATCATAATTATTTCCATGATACAGTTTCGTTATATTAAAGGAAAGGAGAACTAATGAATATTTTCATAGAAGTAGAGAATTTCTGTCATCCCTTCTTCCCACCAAAGGGGAATCTTGAACTATTAGTTTACTATTTGAGGTATAATTCTTAAATTTAAATTACAGCCATATGGCAAATACCCTAAAAAAGTAGTTATTATTTAATTTCTTTATTGTATAATATTAGTGTACTAATTGCAAACATTATTCAAATATTATAGAAGTTTATACGATAAAAAGGAAAAGTTTCCCTCATTCATTTTGGGCTCTTTTCTGCCTTTGTCCTGAGGCTCCTTTCTACCTTGTACTCCTCAAATTTTCCAGATATAATTTGATAGATTGGTATGGATCATTCCAGATTTTTTTTACCTGTACTTTCATAAACATATACAATAGATAAATTTTATTAAATTGGATAATACTGCTCATGCTATTTTTTTTAACTTGAAACACTTAATATTATGTCTTTCAGTCCTGCCTTAATTTTGCTGTTTGCCCTCGGATCTCTGGGTTTGATTTTTGCATTGACTTTAAACAGACATAAGTATCCCCTTAACCTGTACCTACTTTTTGGATTTGTGAGTACTTTGACTTTCTCTATTCCCTTAACAATTATTCCTGAGTTTTACATAAATGCATTTATAATACATATATAACAATGGCAGAACAAAATTAATGAGTTTTTTTAGAGTACTTTAGGAAATTACTTGTAATTTTATAGTCTTTTAAAACCTTTAACAGTTTATTAGTTTCAAAGGTTTTTCTATTAGTATTACTATGTAGTGGAAAAAATGCTGAATTGGAATCAGATGACCTGGCTTTGCTGCTATCTGATTATGTGACACTTGGCAAGGCATTTAGCCTTTCTGTGCCTAACTTTTTTCATATGTAAAATGAGAATATTAAAGTAGATAAATCCCTGTGATACCTTCTACCTCTAATATTCTGTTATTTTCTTGGGAAAAAATTATGTTGTGGTTTTAATTTAATAAAATTTAAGTTCTTTATTATTAACTCTTCTGTGTTATTATCTTACCACTCTGGTCTTTTAAGGAACCATTTTGCTCAAATGATGTGCTTTAGTAACTTCTTTCAAAATTATAGTTGGGAGAACCCAACTTTAAGTCATGTGTGTTCAGATATTTGTGAAAATTAAAACCCAAACTACCACTTATGAAAATTCAGTTTAGAATATGACAAGAATAAGGGGATAAGCCTCAAGTTATGTGTTTAAAAAATTATTTTGCCTCTTCTCATCCAGTATGACTAGATTCTAACCTTAAAAATTTACTTCAAAGCATTCCAAACTAATACTAAGAATACTTGGGTGGGCGCAGTGGCTCATGCCTGTAATCCCAGCACTCTGAAAGGCTGAGGTGGGCAGATTGCTGGAGTCCAGGAGTCTTTGAGACCAGCCTGGACAATGTAGTGAGACCCCATGTCTACAAAAAAATACAAAAATTAGCTGGGCATGATGGTGTACACCTGTAGTCCCAGCTACTCAGGAGGCTGAGGTGGGAGGATCACTTGAACAGGGTGGGGGAGGTGGAGGCTGCAGTGAGCTGAGATCATGTGACTGAACTCCAGCCTGGGTGACAGAGTGAGACCCCATCTCAAACAAACAAAGAATACTTGTAGTCAAATAGGAGTGGGAAAAGCTATTGATTAGATTAAAATGCTTTAAACTAAAAACGTTTGTCAATTCTGGTGAGTTTGTGTTAAAATGATAAAGAAAAGCTGATGACTTTGAAAGTTTCAGTAATAGGAAAGATTATTCTTTTAAATCTTAAGCTCTTTTGTTTGCAAGATTATCAATCCTAACTCAAGTTATCGCAAGTAACAAGGAGTTTAAGGATGTAAGAACTTGAGAACCCACCAACCCAAATCCTCTTCAAGAAGATTAACTGGAGAACTGGAGGAAAGTTCCAGAAATGATGATATTGTAGGAAATTCAGTGACAAGAGTTTGTGTTCTCCTCTCCCTTGTTTTATTACATCTCTTCTCTACCTCAGTTGTCCTTATACATTGTTTCCCTTTTTCTGTCTTTAATTTTTATATGACCCATTGTTTGCCCCCATAGAGTCATTTAACTTTAGCTCCCACTGCCATTGCTTT
Source organism: Theropithecus gelada (assembly GCF_003255815.1). Taxonomy (NCBI): domain Eukaryota; kingdom Metazoa; phylum Chordata; class Mammalia; order Primates; family Cercopithecidae; genus Theropithecus; species Theropithecus gelada. The sequence continues at coordinate 25,154,037 of NC_037679.1, read as the reverse complement.
AATCTCTGAGTTCATATTCCTGGGTCAGAAAGAATCTGGTCCAGGCATGGTGGCTCACGCCTGTGTGATCCCCACACTTTGGGAGGCCGGGGCAGGTGTATTGCTTGAGTCCAGTAGTTCGAGACCAGCCCGGGCAACATAGTGAGATCTTGTCTCTGCAAAAAGTAGAAAAATAAGCCAGATGTTATGGCACGTGCTTGTAGTCCCACTACTCGGGAGGCTGAGGCAGGAGGATCACTTAAACCAGGAGGTGGAGGTTGTAGTGTGCTGAGATTGCGCCACTGCCCTCCATCCTCAGTGACAGAGTGAGACCCTGTCTTAAAAAGAAAGAAGGGGGGCAGGAGGGAGGGAGGAAGAAAGGAGAGAGAAAGAATCTGATTGGTACACTTGGTTGTTGGCACAGGTCACACTGTAGGCTGTTAGTCAGTATATGGGTTGCCAGGCCTTGGGTCAGAGCCAACTCCTGGCCTAGTCAGCTATGTCTCAAGAGAGAGGAAGTATTAAAAAAAAAGGCCATATAGAATTCCTCTTCACATCTACATGTAGCCTCCTCTCAGAAAGACTGATTTCTATGTGGGAAGAGGGTATGGGTCAACTTTTGCCCAGCAGGGAGAGGTCCCACTAGAAAAGCATCAACCAAATGCTTATAGGCAAGATAGTCACTGATTGTTAAATCTGTTCATCATGCCCATAGCTAAAAATAGTTTAACAAATAAGTGTGTAAAATACACTTCCTCAAATTACTCAGGGACCTTTAACATTAGGGGGTTTTTTGGTCCTGATCCACCGAGGTAAGAAAGGAGGTGAAGCTTATCTTTCCCTAGTAGGAGTGCGTGTATGTATATGCATGCACATAGATAGATAGATAGACAGGCAGACAGGCAGACAGATAGATAGTCCTTGACTTAGAATCATTCAACTTAAGATTTTTCAGTTTTATGATGGTGTCAAAGCAATATGCAACCACGAGGTTTCAGACTTTAAGCATTGGTGATTCTTTAACCAAAGACACTCTGAGCTACATTTTTGACTTAATGATATTTTCAACTTACAGTAGGGTGTATTGGCATGTAACCCCATTGTAACTTGAGGAGCATGTGTGTATATGTTTTAAAGGGGCATTATCATGTTTTCCTAGGTCTTATCTTTACTCCTATTTATACCATCCTGTGTCCTTCAGATACTTGAATGTGTATGGGATGATTTCTTTCCTAAAATCTTGTCACAAATAGTAAGAATATAGTATAATCATGTTGCCCCCCTCCCCAAAATTTCTTTTCTTTTCTTTTTTTTTTGAGACAAGGTCTCTCTCTGTCACCCAGGCTGGAGTGCAGTGACGCAAACTTGGCTCACTGCAACCTCAGCCTCCTGGGGTTAAGCGATCCTCCCACCTCCCAGCCTCCTAAGTAGCTGGGACTACAGGCACATGTCACCATCCTTGGCTAATTTTTTTTTGTATTTTTAGTAGAGACGGGGTTTTGCTGTGTCACCCAGGCTGGTCTCAAACTCCTGGACTCAAGCAATCCACCTGCCTTGGCCTCCCACAGTACTGGGATTACAGGTGTGAGCCAGCATGCCCAGCCCAGAAAAAAATTTCTATCATCTTTTGCTACCATTTTGCTGGCACTACTAAAGGCATTAAAATGTAACAGCAGTTCCATTACCTCCGTGTCTATGTACAATTTCTAATACCATTTTTGCTTGGGTGCTGATGGTTTCTTGATATCAGGTAGGGTGGATGCTTCTACCAGGAGTATGATTATATAGCCACTGCCTTTATTTCTAGCTTTGCCTTTGTAATATGGTCTATCAGATGGTTGATAAAATCTATCTAGAGTAAGGATATAAGACAAAATAAAGATACTGTAATTAAGGGAAAACAGAGGCTAGAGGACAAGGCTCGGAATCCCCAAGTCTTGTATTTAGGATATTAGTTCAGCTACTTCTGACATGGCTTAAACAGTGACAGAATAACAACGGCTTAAACAGGATAGTTTATTTCTCTTCATGTAAAAATTTAAATGACAATTTAGTGATGGTGACAAGGGCCCATGCTTCTGCTACTGTCCAGGCATTCCTAGAGTGGTATAAGACAGATCACATGGTATAAGATAGATCACTCCTATAGCCACAAAGCATCCAGTTATTAATACAAGCAAATGAGAAGAGGAAGGGGAGAGCAAGTCTTTCTTTGTTTTTAGAGCACAATCCAGAAGTTGTATACCTATCTTAGTCACATTAAATTGGCTAGAGTATCCTTATGTAGTCAGACCTAGCTGCAAAGGAGACTGAAAAAATGCAGTTTAATCTGAACAGCCATGTGTCCAGGTAAAAATTCTGTTATTAGGGAAGAAAGAATGAATATTGGGACACACTTTCAAGACTCCCACACCAAAGTACTATCTAAATATTTTATTCTTCCTATGTTTGTGTGAGGTATTGAGGTTTTATAAATGTGCACATAATTTGCAATTGTATTTTTATTTATATTACACAGTAAGAAAAATAGAATGTTCTATATTTACAGTCTTCCTTTTGCAAATATGCGATTAGAGCTTAAAGAGTCATAGTATCACAATTAGAATGTAAATGTTCTCACTCAATATATTGAGGTCTCATTTTCATTATGGTGGGTTTACTAACTGTCCCGTATACTTCACAGGGCTGCTTTGAAGCTAAAATGAGATCATTCATATGGGATCACATTAAGCTGCTAGAAATTAGAAAGTGTACATGAGATAGTATACCTTTTACTGTCATTAATTTAAGTTTCTTTTCATTAGACGCTGTTGGAAGCTCTGACTGTGGCAGTTGTTGGTAAGCTGTAATTGCATTTCTATATGTTATAATAACTTTTTAGTGTAGATAAATCTTTCAGGTAAAAAGTTATTTGGGGCTAAAGTTTAACATGGAATGTCATATTTCAGAAATACAGCATAGGATGAAGAATTCCTAAAGTATAAGCAAAAGTCAGATATTTATCCTTTACATATTTCAGCTGAGCTTAGAAGAAGTGGAAAAGAAAAATAAAAGGAATGGAGAACAGTATTTCATTTGTTTACCCATTTAGAAAAATAAGACAACTATAGCTAATTTTTTCTGTAATTTAAAGGTATCCTCAAGTAACCGAGAACATGTGTTTTGAGCCACATACTTTGATCATATATATGAGCTTAACTCCTTTAACTGGCCTGTGCCGAACTGTGCTTTAACATTATATCCTCATATTTTATCAAGTGGCACTACAAGAAACAGTGGTAATTTCTGCTCTGTGTTTCATGTTAAATATGTGTTTGAAGGCCGTGTCTGTTATAATTACTTGATGTACCCTATATAATGCCTCAAGGAAAAAATTTCAATAAATTAAGAATAGAAATTCTGATTGTCTCAAAATGGTTAACCTTGAGTACCAAAAAGGTCAGAGTTAATTATTACTCTCCATAACAGCAAGTTGTTTATCCTTATAGTTAATGTATTTCACTCTTCCTATTTTGTCATTAGTTTTTTAACCTTTCTATGCCAGTTTTGTTTAATCTATATGTTTCTGTAATCTCTTGTTAAAAGAATCTATATAAATAATAATAAATAATAAATAGGATTGAAGCTTCTTAACAGACAGAAAGTATTCAAATCCATCTCTCCCTTCTCCAGCCCCTATTATGTATAAAGAATGTAGGAGAGAGATTCATTTCAGGATTATTGGAACTGGGGGTAGAAAAACATAGATGAGGTAATGTGAGAACATTATTTTCCTCAGTAATTGCAATTTCTTTTCAACCTAATCGTATACTTAAGTTACTGACAAGAAGCAAAATGGATTTCATGTCTTGTCTTTTGCATGTTCACCTTCCTAATCCTGTAACGGCATAAACAGAGAAATTCCAATCGTGTAGCATTTAAGGATGGAAAGAACATGACTAATTACTCTCTGAAAACTAAAAATTACTTAAATGGCTTTGGGTTCAAAGCAGTTAACCTCCAATAGGTTATAACTGCAATTTATTAAAATGTTAAGGAGCTTTATTACAATAGCCATAATCGACTGGATGGTTATTCTAAAATTACAGAAAGGAATTTGGCATATATTCAGTAAACCCCAAAATAATGTACTTCAAGATAATACACATTTGGATATGCAGTTAGTGGTTGGTTTCTGTCCTTTACAGGGTAAGTGAATGGTAGGCAACCCCAGCCAGCCCCAGTATTTTTCTTTCCCAGTTTCCTTGATTTGGGCTGATAAACCAAGTATAACTAACCAGATGATTGCTGGAATTGCTGCTACTGTCTAGGAATTCCCAGCCAGGCAGGAGACCCAGAATCATCCCTATTGATATTTAAACTATAATGGACAATCACCACAGATGGTGGTAAACTGCGACTGAGACAGAGATGGGTGAGAATCACTCTGCCATACCCCTAAAACTCCAAACTGGCTACAGGCGTAATAGCTCTCCAGTCATTTCATTAACTTGGTAACAATGTGACTTCCAATTTTGTGTGAATGAATTTTTTGGAGACTGTTAATTGCATTATGGGTGTGGTTTCACTGTACCTTATAGTCAAGGATGGATAAGAAATCTTTTCTAATTGTTTTTATTGGCATACAGTACAGGAGAAAACGAAGCATTTCTGTAAAATGCTAGAAAAAGCTGTTTTGTATTGAGCATTTTTATATGCATGTTAATCAGTGTTTTAATTTTACAGTTACTTTCTATGATGTATATATTATTCTGCAAGCTTTCATACTGACTACTACAGTATTTTTTGGTTTGACTGTGTATACTCTACAATCTAAGAGGGATTTCAGCAAATTTGGCGCTGGGTAAGTTGTGTATATTCTTGGATATAATAGATAAATGTCTTTAATTATTATAGGTGGTTTTGAGGAATGTGCTACACTGTTATCTTTGGGTACTGTCTTTTAAAATGGAGGGTAATAAGAGATCATCTCTTTGAGTACTAGGGCCAGGCCCTACTCCCAGAACATACAAAGAAATGGAAAGTTGCTTTGACTTATTTGTTTCTCTCCTATAGTGAAAGGGAAGTGAATTAAAAAAAAAATCAGCTTTCCAGAGAGTTTAAGCTTGTTTGCTTTATTAACATTATGGAATTTACTGAAATTATTTCGGTCTTTGTCTTAGCATAAATGTTACCACCATCCACGTCTTTGTGGAAAAAGCACTGTAATTAGTACAGGTATTGAAAGGGTCTGCATGAACTTTAAAACCTTTTGATCCATCTAGATTAACCTGTATCCTTCCTCAAACAAATATACGGAATGATCCTTTTTATATGAGGATTATGGTACTGCATTGCCCTCACCTGGTAGGAATGCATACTCTTTTCTAAGCTCACAGTGGCTTCCTGTTGGCACATAGTCACCCAACCATTTTCTTTTTCCTGTTACAACACTATTTACAAAAGTCTGCTCTTGCTAAACTTTCTTTCCTCCCCTACCCCTTTTATTCTGGTAATCCAGAACACCAGAAGTCTCTATTGAGATAAAATATAGTTGGTCAGCCAACACTGACAATTGCGCAAGCTGCTTAAATAGTTTTATTGGAGTGGAGTTTGATTTAGGGAGAGGTAACATTTTTTATTTTCTTTTCCTTCTTTGAAAGGATGTTTCATATGTATTTGTGTGGCATATATCATGAAAGATTTGTTCTACTTCCTCTTCCCAACCCAGTCTCTAACTGTTCCCTCCCTTTCATTCATTCCAGTATCATCTCTCTAAATCCTTTTCTGGTAAACCTGCCTTATATTTCAGCCTCTTCATAATAAATTTACACTGATTGATAAAAATGATATTACAATGATCATATATAGATCTGAGACCAGATATTTCTGAAGTGCATCTGTCTGTGTCTGCTGTTTCTGATAATTCTTATTTTTTCTTTCTTTGTGTGTTCAGTTATTTTTGACTATGTAATTGTCCTTGAAAAATTATTTGTTGAATTTCTTTGAGGCCTTGGTTGAAGGTGCATTTTTCCATACAGTATTTGGGTTTTCCCCTGGCATCTGGGAAAACTATTGGATTGGGTCCACTTGAAACTAAATTCATGGCTTACAATGTTTTCTCAACCACACAGGTGTTATTCAGTTAGACTAAAAATCAGCAAAGGGATAGCTTGTGGTGACAATTTCCCAGGGATGGTTCTTCTCTGCCCCCACCCCCCAATTTACTCTTGCTTAGTGCATTGATGACTTTTCTTGTCGTTGGGCAAATTCAGCTACAGTACTATGATTACTTCTTTGGGTTTCCACTTTTACCTAGATTTTGACTTGATAATTCCATTCTACCTTGACAGTTATTTGATGTTTTTAAGAAGGTATTCTTTGTTTTCTCTTTTATGCATCATGTCAGTAGTTTTTTGGGGTGGGACGGGGCAGTAATTAGTCTGAAATAGTTCTTGTTTGCTGTAATATTGGAAACAGAACGCTTTCAAAATTGCCTCCTACCTATATTACTACAACCAGCTTCTCTATTCTCTAGTCTTACCAGTTTCCAGCCCCTTTTCCACCAAGCAACTGGGTGGTAGGAAAATGGAAACTTGATCACAGTATACCTATTTAAAACTTTAACACTTCACTACTGCTCTTGGTATACAGCCCTGTTCTCCATTGAATCACATCTACTGCTATCAGTTACTGGATACTGCCATGTAATGACTCTCTAGCAAAATCCTAATAATAATTATACTTTGGTCAGTATACCATAGGTTCAGCTACTTAAGAGTAGCACTTTATTGCATTTTAAATAAAACTTAATGGCACTACTTACTGTGACGCCTCAAAGCCAAAGTGGTTGTGGAAGTTAAGTGCCAAAATGGCTATAAAGACTTAGGGAAAAGATTTTCTGAGAAAATATGTTCTTCAAAAAGTTTATAGGCTGTTCCTTCTGACCTGTTTATGGGACACTGTAGGAACTGAAGAAATGTGTTAAATGTATGGATGTATCGTAGTATCAGGCAATGGTGGCAGTGTTTCATAGATTGACTTAAAGCAGTGATGTTTTTACACCATCATTTTCCTGTGGTAATTCTGCCACAAAAGGAATTAAATCTCAGAACTATATGTGATAACTATGGCAACTGGTTATTGGTGTGCTAGACTTGCCTTGTGCCAGCTTGTAAGAGGCATCTTGCAAGTCAGTTGTTAAACTGCTGGAAGCTTAAAATAGGCCATGAAGGATGTATGTACACCACAAAAATTAAGAAGCACTACAAATCAGGGCCCATTTTCTTTCTTAGAAAGTAAGTTTACTGGCACATCACTGTTTGTAAGTTATTTTTTATTCTGTGCTTCTTGTTGAGAGAGAAGAGGGTAGGATTCGTCAGTCTTCTAGATGGAGTTGTTAGAATAGCAACATCAGTACTATATCCATGGCATATCTTATCTATATTCTCAGAAAATTTGTTCTCTCTGATGTTTAAATATTTAATGAGATGTGAGTCAAAGTAGAGTGAAGTAACAACTTAGGCAGAATATTTGTAGGATATGACTTTCAAATCTTTACCTGTTACAGTATCTACAGAGAATGCTGTCATAAACTGACAAGTCTTAGGCTGAATTTCTTACCAGAAACTTAATAGAGCCTGTGACCCTAAATAACCCTTTTAGTGTGTGTACATTTAGGTCGCTGGGTGGGGCATGCTGCTTAACCAGGGAGCCTAAGTGTGTCAGATTTCAACTTGGATGTTGCAGTGGAGAAAATATATCTGTTTTAATATGCATTGTCAGTAGTGTCTGATCAGGCTTAAATGTAGGATCTTGTCCAGTTAGTGAATAAGAGTAAATTAATGTCCACAGACCTCTGGCAGCCCTATCCTAATGTCTTATTAGAAGCCTACAAGAATGGGAGAGGATTTTTCATGGGTCTCTTGTGTTTCTGAATGTCTTGGGAATGATGTGCTGACTGCCCTTTGTTCCAGACAAGGGTTTTTTTGTTCCAATAGTGAACAGCCTAGGAAGATGGTGCTCGCTAGAGCAGAGGGCAAGCATGTTTACTTTCCATTATAAAAAAGACTTGCTTCCCTATACAACCCACTGTGTGTGTAGGTGTCATGTGGCCCTCTTAGTATCACCTGGGCCCTGTCATAAAAATGATGATACTACTGTTACTACTGTAAACTGTTCTTTATCTCAGACCTAGGAGCTTGATGCATCCATGAAACTGTGCCAGGCTAACTTGTTAGCCTGCAAGTAGGGTAATACCTTGGATGCTTCAAGTTCTTAATATCACCTTCCCCATGCCCCATGGTACAGGAGCTTTGGAGTTTCCCTAGGGTTTAAGAATGAAAAAGCAAATCCTAAGTCCCTTTCAGTCCTGAAGGATCTATATTGTGAGGTAGCATGATACCTCATTCTCACTTAGGTATGCCAGATGTATCTTGAGAAATTTTAGGGCCATTTCAGAGAGACAGCTTAGGACTAGATTCTCATCATGCCTTCAGTTCACCAAATAGCATTACAATAAATAACTGTTATTGTGAGAGAACTTATTTTGTATGAGTTCAGTCCTTTTGCATTTATTATTATTATTTTTTAATGGTATCTTGGTAAATGTTCTTTGTGCACTAGACAAGAATGTGTATTTTGCTGCTGCTGCTGTTGGATGACTTGATAAATGTCAATTAGGTAAAGTTGGTTAATAATGTTGTATTCTATTTGCTTACTAATTTTCTGCCTACTTGTTTTATCAATTAATGAGAGGGGTATTGAAATTTCCAATGACAAGTAAGGATTGGTCTTTTTCTCACGTAAATTCTATAATTTTGCATCATATTATTTACATTTAGGATTGTTACATACTGTTGGTGAACTGACCCCTTTATCATTATGAAGTGACCTTCTTTAGCTCTAGTAATATCATTGCCCTAAAGTCTACTTTGTTATTAATATAGCAACCCCAGCTTTCTTCTTAATTTGTGTTAGCATGTTAGCATCATATATCTTTTTCTATCCTGTTATTTTTAATGTATTTGTGTCTTTATATTTAAAAGGTTTTTTTTTTAGAAGTCATAGTTGGATCTTGGTTTTTAAAAATCCAATCTGACCATCTCTGCTTTTAGTTAGTGTATTTAGTCCATTTACATTTATTGTGATTATTAAGGTGGTTGTGTTTATCTTGTTTATTGGCTTATTAGCTATAGTTCTTTTAATTAGAGGTTGCTCTAGGCTTTATAATATATGACTTTAAATTACTAGTCTATCCTCAAATAATATACCATTTCATGTATACTTGTATCTCCTTTTCCCTACCTTTGTGCCATTGTTGCCATAACTTTTAGTTCTACATGTTATAAATTCCATAATATATTATTTTTGCACTAAAAATTATATTATCTTTTAAAGGGATTTTAAAAATAGAAGTCCTTTTATGTTCACCAACGTATTTGCCATTTCTACTCTTCTTCATCTCTTCATGTATCTAAATTTTCACCTAATATCATTTGACTGAGGGACTTCTTTTTAAAATTTCTTAGCATCTGTTGGTCATCTTTTGTGTCTGAAAAAAACCTTTGTCTTTATTTTTGAAAGTTATTTTTGCTGGGTATAAGATTCTAGGTTTTGGGTTTTTTTTTCTTCCTTTCAGTATTTTAAAGATGTCATTCCACTGTCCTCTGACTTACGTAGTTTCTGACAAGAAGTCTACCATCTTTCTTATATTTATTCCTCTGTATATGTTTCCCCCACACATACATAGCTACTTTTATCATTTTTTCTTTATCACTGGTTTGCAGTAATTTGATTACAATATTCCTTGGTGTGGTTCCCTCCCCCTCCACTTTTATTCTGTTTCTTGGATCTGACAATGTAAAGTTTTCATCAAATTTGGAAAAACAAAATTGTTTAAGAGATGGGATCTTGCTGTTGCCTAGGCTGGACTTGAACTCCTGGGCTCAAGTGATCCCTCCACCTCCTGAGTAGCTGGGATTACAGGCACACACCACTGTGCCCAGCTCAAATCTGGGAAATTTTTGGCAGTTATTTCTTCAAACATTTATCTGTCTCCCCTTCCTTCTCCTTTGCTTGAGATTCCAGTTACATCTATGTTAGACTTCTTGATGTTGTCCCCTAATTCATTGTTTTCCTGTTTTTTGTTTTTTTTTTCTTTTTCTCTCTGTGATTCATTTTGGTTAGTTTCTATTGCTGTTTTCAAATTTAGTAATCTTCTTCAGTGTCTAATCTGCTATGAATTCCAATCAGAGTATTTTTATTTCATATATTGTATTTTTAATCAGTTAAAGTTCAGTTCAATTTGTGTCTTTTGAAAAATATAGTATCTTCCATTTCTCTCCTCCTCATGATCATTCTTTCCTCGATCTCCTTGAACGAGCGAGTATATTTTTAATATCATTGTCTACTCATTCTATCATTGTGTCATTTCTGGATTTGTTTCTATTGATTGTTTCTTCTCCGTGTTATGGGTCATATTTCCTTCACTCTTTTACATGCCTTTATAATTTTTTATTGGATGTTGGTCACTGTAAATTTTACATGGTTGGGTGCTGAATTTTGTTGTATTAACTTTAAATATATTTGGCTTTGTTTTCCTAGGACTAGGATGCAGTTAAGTTCCTTGGAAAGTAAACCTTTTGAGGCTCTGTTAGGGAGCTCCAGAACAGCTTTTAGCTTAGGGGCTCATTTGGCCCTAAGGGTACTGCCAAGATAGTACCCTTCAGCATACTACTCAGTGCATGTCTTAAGAGGTCTTTCTACTCCAGCTGGTGTGAATGCAAACTGTTCCCAGTCCTGTGTGAACTATGAGGATTGTTCTCCCTGCTTCTCTATGGTGGTTTTTTCTCCAGCCTTGGTTACCTCCTCACATGCATGTATTAATCAGAACGTAGCTACAAACTCTAGGGAAACCCTGTGCATACACCAGAGTGCTCACTTTCGGTGGATAGTTCTCTTCTTTCTGGTATTCTGCCTTGCAAATTCTAGCTACCTTGGATTCCCTGACCTCTGAATTCTTGTCTACTCAACTCAAGGAGACCACAAGTGTCTGTATGGGTTCTTATCCCTACACGGTGGCCTGGAAACCCTCTGTAGCTGGGGCAAATATAGACTTCACTTTCTTTGTATCCTTTATCTCAGGAATCCCTGTCCTGTGCTGTTTGCTGTCCAGTGTCCAAGAACTGTTGTTTCATATATTTTGTCTGGTTTTATTTAAGGAACAAGGATAAATTTGGCCTCTGTAATTCCCTGTGACCTGAAGCAGCTGATATGTCCCATATTTTATAACAAATGACTGACTTTTTAGATGTCCTTTCTCATATATTTTATACTCTCTATATATAACAATTGAATTGTAACTCATAAAATTATAGCAGTGTCAGATGTGTCCATCAATTAAGTTCTATAATACATAAGAATAAAATGGAAAGTACATTGTGAACTTCGATAGACATGTTCACAGAATAAGTTATTACTTGGTTTAAAAGTGCAATCATATTTTATTTGTTTATATATTTTCTAAAACTTTTTGTAGATCTCTGAATTAAAATACTTGTAATGATATTTCTGCTTTTATCTATATTTTATGTTCCAAAACTTCACAAATTATACTGTTAACTAGGTTTGTATACCATAAAGACAAATGTTGAATAAGTAGCTGTTCTTTCAATTTCTTTTAAAAAAAGATCCAAAATGGGCATTATATTCATTGTATGTTTACAAATTCTTACATTTTAGTTATTCTTTGGCAAAAAATCCAGATAGATACGTTTTTTTTTTCAGAAAGTGTTGAATGGGTTTACAAAGTTTTTTTGTAAGGAATAATATTGTAAATTACTAAAATTGTATTTTTATAGGCTCTTTGCTCTTTTGTGGATATTGTGCCTGTCAGGATTCTTGAAGGTAAGTTATGTTATAATGGTTAACTTGAAATATAATTCTGGCTATGTCAATATAAATAACCTCAAAAAGCTATAAGAGATACTCTTATGATAGGACACTTAGTTATAATTATCCAGAACATTTGTATAGAGAATGATTATAGAATTATCCCTTTAGAAAATCAGGGTCTTGTGTTGGTCCTTATTATTGACTGAAAGAAAGATGAATGAATAAATGAATTAAATTACATAGAAAGAGGCCCTTGCTTACAACTGCCAAGTTCCAGTGGCACATTTAATTGTGAAAAAAGAAATATATATTAAAATAATTTACATTTGGAATGCTATTTTTCAAAGTGGGTAATTTAGTTTAATGGAATATATCCCCTCATTCATCCTTCCATCCAACAGAGGCAACTTTGGACCTGCCTTGCCTTTTTCTGCTTTTAACATTTTTATTCAAAGTTGTACACCTTTGTCAAATGTGTAATGTAGCAGTAAATCATTAGAGGAAGTAAGTTAAGTCCTGTTAATACTGTTCTCAAATATCAACATATTTCTTTAATCTCTTCCCTATAGTTATTTTTTTATAGTGAGACAATGGAGTTGGTCTTAGCTGCTGCAGGAGCCCTTCTTTTCTGTGGATTCATCATCTATGACACACACTCACTGATGCATAAACTGTCACCTGAAGAGTACGTATTAGCTGCCATCAGCCTCTACTTGGATATCATCAATCTATTCCTGCACCTGTTACGGTTTCTGGAAGCAGTTAATAAAAAGTAATTAAAAGTATCTCAGCTCAACTGAAGAACAACAACAACAAAAAAATTAATGAGAAAAAAAGGATTAAAAAAGTAATCGGAAGCAGTATATAGAAACTGTTTCATTAAGTAATAAAGTTTGAAACAATGTTTAAATACTGTTACAATCTTTATTTGTATCATATGTAATTTTGAGAGTTTTAAAATCTTACTGTTCTTTATGATACCTCATTTCTAAATCCTTGATTTAGGATCTCAGTTAAGAGCTATCAAAAATTCTATTAAAAATGCTTTTCTGGGTGTGCACAGTGGCTCACGCCTTTAATCCCACCACTTTGTGAGACGAAGGCAGGTGGATCACGAGGTCAAGAGGTCGAGACCATCCTGGCCAACATGGTGAAACCCCATCTCTACTAAAAATACAAAAATTAGCTGGGTGTGGTGGCACGTGCCTGTAGTCCCAGCTACTCAAGACGCTGAGGCCAGAGAATCGCTTGAACCTCGGAGATGGAGATGGAGGTTGCATTGAGCCAAGATCACGCCACTGCACTCCAGCCTGGCGACAAAGTGAGACTCAGTCTCAAAAAAAAAAAAAAAAACAACAACTTTTTCTTCCTAAATTAGCCATGCATAGCTGTTTGTTTGCAATTCAAAAGTAATTTTATGAGTATATAAGAATATCAGTTTACCTTTGTCTAGTGATTTTATCTAAATTTTCCCTGAATTATTAAGTAATATTGATTTGTCTTTGATTCTAGAGTAGTAGAGTCTTTACCATTATAAACTGTAAATCTCTCTTTGCTTGGCAATTTTCATCTAATTTAAAAGGAAAAAAATATAAAAGATAAATTCCACAGAGAATTATTCAGTATTATATTAAAATTGTATTAAAATGTTAATGACTTTTTATTTTAAATTGTACTAAAATTAAAAGTCTGCCTGAAAGTCAGATATTATGACAAAATTTGACATTAATTGTTTTTTAAAGTATAGATTTCATTTGAAATTATACAATGCTAATGTGGTTAGAGGACACCAAAGTTACTGAGTCATCAGCCATTAAGTATATCTATTTCAAAATAAAAATACTTGGGAAATATTGTCTCATGGTTTCATTTGCGTTGGTCCACAGTGTCAGGTCCGTGTACCAGTAACCAATGAAGTTTTGTCAAATTCCGTCACTGTACTATTTTGTTAGGCTGCCATAACAAAGTACTACAGCTTGGGTGGCTTCAGCAAGAAATTTATTTTCCCACAGTTCTGGAGGCTAAAAGTCCAAGATCAAGGTGTTAGAAGGCTTGGTTTCCTTTGAGGCCTTTCTCTTTGATTTGTAGATGGCCATCTTCTCCCTGTCTTTAAATGGCCTTCCCTCTGTACTTGTCTGTGCCCAAATTTCTCCTCCTTAGGAGGATACCAGTCATACTGGATTAGGACCCACACTGAGGACTACATTTTTCCTTAGTTATCTCTTTAAAAACCTATCTCCAAATACAGTCACATTCTGAAGTGCTGGGATTAGGATTTCTTCATGTGAATTTTGGGGGGACTACAACTCAGCCCATAACACCCCCTAAGTATTTCCCAGCTATTAAGGTTGAAATAAACTTGTAGTATCAATTTAACCTTGCATGATTTGTAGATGTAAATTTGACTTTATTACCATTAATTGTTGAATTATCAAGTGCATGATGCAGTGTAATCAAGTTTAACATAGCGTGGTGGGTAAAAGCATCTACATTAGAATCCTTGCAATCCAACCAGATGCTTAAGTGACATTTGGCAAATTATTTATCCTTCCTTAGGTCTTTTGCCTCATCTTCATAATGGGAATAATAATAATGGCTAGCTTACTGGGCTATTACAAGGATTAAATGAGATATATAAACTAAACTAAGTGCTTAATGTCAGCTGATCGTATTAATACTATTTTCAGTTCAAAGGTGGAATGGACTGATTTGTGACTAAAGATTCTGTATAAGCAAAAGTAGATGTGATATTTTAAAAATGTAAAACAATGCCATTATTTTCACTAAATTATTTTTATTTAGAAAATATAGTTTCCATAAAAATGTTAACATAATAAATTTATCCTTTCTAAATGACTTAAATTTTAAAAAAAAATTGTTTTAATTTCTGATATGATCAATATAATAAGCGTGTAAAGGAATCCCAAGACCAAGAAGTTTAAAATCCTTTGGTATAAAAATACTACATTGTATAAATGAACCATTGGTTTATTCCTGTGTTCTGTCAATGAATTTTATGTGGTATGTAAGTCTGTGTATATGTCCCACTGTGTATAGGTATGAGTTCTTCTAGGTAGGGAATATACCTAGACCATTTTAAAGCATTGCATTAAGTAAAGGTGAAAATATGCAGACTCCAGAAATATTAAGAGTAAGAAAGTGGAATTAGGGCTGGGCATGGTGGCTCACACTTGTAATCCCAGCACTTTGGGAGACGGAGGCGGGCAGATCACCTGAGGTTGGGAGTTCAAGATCAGCCTGGCTAACATGGTGAAACCCCATCTCTACTAAATATACAAAATTAGCTGGGCCTAGTGGCGCACGCCTGTAATCCCAGCTACTCAGGAGGCTGAGCCAGAAGAATCGCTTGAACCCAGGAGGCAGAGGTTGCAGTGAGCCGAGATTGCACCACTGCACTCCAGCCTGGTGACAGAGTGAGACTGTCTCAAAAAAAAATAAAAAATAAAATGAAGTGGAATTAGCAGGACTTGGACAGAGCAACAGGTAACTCAAGTGTGCAAGGGCCAAAGGAAGAACAGATAAGAGGAGAAAAATGAGGAAACAGCAGTATCTGAGAACTTTTGTATTTCTTGAATGTAATTTGGGAAAAGAGATGCAGTAGGCCGTATACACCTGCCTTGATTTCTTCTCAGACCTAGCTTCAGTCTACTTGATGCGTTTCTAGGGATTAGTGGTCAACAGCCAGCTGCAGGCCTTTTTTTTGGAGCAGCTAGGAACTTAGATACTTTTTCCTTTTTCCTTTCATCTTTCTAGAGCTTTGTCTTGAAGTCCCCATCATCTAGGGAATGGGCAACATGGGGTCACTCTCTGAATCCCAGAAGTCTTCCTGTTCCTTACTGATTGTGCAGATCAGAGATTCCATGGGAAAGGCCTGACTGCAGGGGCCCCACTGACTGTTCTGCATCATGTAGCATGCCTTTTGGATGAGAAAATCAGTCTGCTTCCTGTAAGGTATTCAGGGCCACCCACTGTGCCTCTAGTTCTATATATAGGCTTCTTCTAGCTCTGTGATGAGCCATTGTAACGTTTAGTTGGACCCTTAAGCCTTATTTGTCCATTAAGGGATAAAGTTTCCTAAAAACAGTAGTTTCCTTCATCTTTGCAAATTCAGCATAGTGCCTATCGAGTGCATATTCAAAGGCATGAATGAAGGAATGAATTAGACTTTTAAATATACTAAGGCCACTTAACTCTTCTAGAATGGTTTTATATAACTGGTGAGGGGACATAAGTAAAAAGGAGTAAAAGGGTGTTTTACTTAGCTGTTTAAAGCACTTGTAATGCTAAATCATGGCATGGTATTTTAACAACATGACATTTTCATAATAGGTAAATTATTTTTTCTGGTGCCAAGTGCCTATTCAAAAGTCTTGTCCTGGTATGTTAAACAAGATACAGTAAATATGGACTATCAGAATGTGAGCTTTCTCTAAAATGCAATGTGCACATATATTTTTGGGTGAGGTAGCTAACTTCTCATTTGAAAGATGAGGTACAGTATATGGTTAACTTGTAAAACAGAAATTCACTTGCTTTATAAGAACGAAATCTCATTTAAAGAAACCAGGTTTCTTAGGCATGCTTCCTTTTTTTTGTATCAAATGTTCTAAGTTTTTTTCAGCCTCTTTAACCTTGCTATATTCTGAATTCAGTAATTTCCATACTATGCATGGTTTCACAAAGGACACAAAATTAAAGAAAAAAGGTACCCATAGATTGCCTCAGAACCCTTTTTTCTAGCAACCAGCAGGAATTTACCAGGCCATCATCAAAGACATGTTTTTTGGGTATATGTCGTAAATCTCTAGAAACATTGCTTACAAATAGTACTGTGCTGCTATACGTTTGAAACTATAATGTAAAAAGGGTACCATCTGTTGAACTCTTACAGTATCAATTAGGTTGTATTATGTTCACTTTAGGGACAAGGAAATTCAGGCCCTTATGACATTAGTTACTCACCCATATCGTTCACAAGTATTGGAAGCAAGAATACAACACAGACCTATATAGTTCCAAAGCCTATGCCATTACAAATAGTTGTAAAGTAAGTGTTCTTCGTGAGCTAAGACAATCGTCCTAGGTTTAGCATTCTGTCTTGATATGTAAGTGATCAGACAGGTAAACACTGGTAGAACTGAAATCCTTTGATCATTTTACCCTTTAAATTCTTCTCTGGGGTGGGAAAAGGTTGTTTTCTGTTTTTGGTAACAGCTTTGAGTATGACTGACATGCAATAAGTTGCACATATTTAAAGTGTGCAGTTTGATACGGTTTGACATATGTGTACATCTGTGAGGCCATCACCCGAGATGAGAAAATTCACAGGCTGCAAATAAAAATGATCTCAATACGGCCTCTGGAAGAACACCTGATCTAGGCTGAGTTGATCTAAGGAAATATATGAGTATCCTGTAAACGGTGAGGTCAGATCGAAAGGTCGGCTCGGAGCTCGCTATCTGACCAGCAGGGTCCCCTGGTCAGGTTCACTTCATGGGTTAGTTTCGGGGCTACCCTGCCCATGTCCGGAAAGCGGACCTACCTGGAGCCTAACCTTGACTGGCACACGCTTCCGCATTCTCCAAATCCGACTTCTACATACACCTGTATGGGACGGACCGAGTTTCTAGGTCCGCGATCACACCAAAGAAGGAAGCTCGTCAGCGCCAGGATTCCAAAATCCCGCCTCTCAAGGCTTCTTGAGATATTTTGTCTCCCGGCATGCACTGCGTCCGGCCCGGGTGTCCTCTGCCCGGAAGACGGAAGTGCAAAGACTTCCGGTCGGCGTGATCCTGAGGCGTGTGTGTTGGTTTTTCAGGTGAGTTCGGTGCGTCACCGGTCCAGTGAGACAGGGGACTTGGGACTTGATTCCGCCACCCCTGGAGAATTTCGTTTCTTGACACTTCGTGGGCTATACTTGAGCTCCGGTCCGGCGATGCAGGCCTTGGTTGAGGGCGAAGGTTCCCCGTGCTCTTCTTGGTGGGGGCCCTCCGGCTTCCGAGTGCACTGGGTAAAGTGGAGCCCTCTCCCCTGTTGTTTACTCCTGCTGAAGTTAACTTCGGCCCTCAAGGTTGTTTACCGCCCGCTTTCCTAGCCCCTCGCAAGGGTTGAGTTATGTAGACAAGGGAGCGGAATGAGTTGGTGATTGCCGGCGTTCAAAAAATGTTAGTCATTCGTTCAACAAGTATGCAAAATTCTGTGCACTGGGAAAAAGACCTTTCCTTCTACCTTCGTGGAGTCTGCAGTCTGGGGAGAGGGTGGGGGGTGTGACAGAAAACAGTAGTTTCAGGTTGTAACACCTATTAAGCAGGGAAGGGAGCTTACGGAAGTCAGAGGAGTCCTTTCTGAGGTATCGAATGAAGGAGCAAGCCTTGAGAAGAGCAGTTGCCAGGCATAGGGACAGCAAACGTGAAGGCACTGACTTAGAGATAGTTTGGACTGTTTTCAGACGTAGTTGGAGCCTGCGGGGATGGGGATGGAGAATGAAATGAAATAGAGTTGAAGGAGGCAGGGGACAGATAACAAATAACCTTGTAGATCTTGAATATATATGAGGGAGGTCTTTAAAGAACTCGAAGAAAGGCAGTGAATGCTCTTTTAAAAGATCACACTGAGCACCTTGTGGAGGATTTAGGGCCCACTGAGTGGAAAGAAAACAAGAGTAGGAATAGGTAAGTTTAGAGTCGTTAAGTTGGCTTGAGAGGATGGATAATGAAGATGAGGTGAAGTGTTAAAAAAATCGTTTTGTAGTTTGTAAGCTGTTGCGTAAATGTAAGGTGATGACGCTCTTGCATTCTGGGGAAATTAAATTTCTGTATTTTGTAAAGAAATTCAAGGTGCTTTCAGAATTGGTTTGATTTGTAGTTTGCTTATGACTACAAGTTTGAAACCTTAATTGTTATTTAGTGACTGTATGTACCATGTTGATCTTCATATAAGTTGCATGTTGTCATAAAAAGTGAACAGATTGAAGAGTTTTACTTTTCACTTGTTTTGTAAAGATATCTGTTGGCCTGGTTTTCTAAGGATTTGCCTTTTTTCTTTTTTATATTAAAGATTTGCTTTTGAATGTATATTTTTGTTAACTTCAGGTAAAACATGGCTAAAAGCTTACGGAGTAAGTGGAAAAGAAAGATGCGTGCTGAAAAGAGAAAAAAGAATGCCCCAAAGGAGCTCAGCAGGCTTAAAAGTATTCTCAAACTAGAAGGTGATGTTTTAATGAAAGATGTTCAAGAGATAGCAACTGTGGTGGTACCCAAACGCAAACATTGCCAAGAGAAAATGCAATGTGAGGTAAAAGATGAAAAAGGTGAGTGTGCTGCTTCTTTTTCTTTCTTTCTCTATTTTTTTTTTTTTTTTTGAGGCAGGGTCTCCTCCCTTTGTCACCTAGGCTAGAGTGCAGTGGTGTGATTATAGCTTCCTGCAGCCTTGAATTCCTGAGCTGAAGCAGATTCTTCCCACCTCAGCCTTCCAAAGCACTGGGTTACAGGCATGAGCCACAGTGCCCAGCCCCTCTGCTTCATTTAAAAAAAAAAAAAAAAATCTATCAAGTCCGTTTGTGTATATAGGTATGTTTTGGATTATTTAGAGTGGGTCTTTGGTGCTTATACAGTAGCCTCCATGTCTCAGGAATAAATAGTTCTACAGGAGTAGACAAATCTAGACACACTCTGGTTGGAAGGGTATACAGTTCACTCAGGGCCTAGGCAGCATAGGTCTTCATTTTATTCTTTGTAAGATCTAATTCCCATTCTATGAGTCCTATGCCCTTATGCTATTTTCCTGAAAATCACTGGGTTTCAGTATTTCATTTTGACAGATTCTAGGAACCTTTGTGTCTTAATCATGAAGTGATTAAGACTTAATGCTGCTTTTTGCACATTTAATGCACCAATTTGGCAGCAAACTAAATTAAGCATTTGCAATACCCAGACTTTAAAATAGAAATACATTTATTTGATGTCTTATGCCCAAGGAAGAGAGCAGTATTCTCAATCTCGCAAACTTAGGGATTTTTTTTCCCTTTAAAAATCACTGTTTTTAACTTTTTCTTCTTCCCATTTCATCCTTCTCCCACTCCATATGAATAAAAATTACAAAAAGCATTTAACTTCAACTTCTGTGAGAAAAAGGGGCCAACCAACAGAAATATCCTCATCTTTCCACTACCCAAGTCTATAAGAATTCAGATGTATAGGCTGTTTTCCCTTTTTTATTAATGTTCTCTCCAAAGCCAGTTTCTCCACTTGTGTTCTGAATCCTCTCCCCCATTACATTCTCAGGGGTTGTACTCATGGCATCTGCCTTATCAGTCTCCTCCACTGGGTCATTGCCAACAGCATAGATGTGTTCTGGGATGTTCAATGTCAAAAGAAAGAAAGAAAAATTTCTCCCTTGACCTCAAGTTCTCTCAATCTGCTGCTTTATTTCAGCTGTCCTTGAAACTTTTTGAAACACTTGCCATAACTTGCTGTTTTCATTTCCTCACACACACGTCACCCCACCCTATTGGTTCTTTTTGGTTGTTAAGACAAAATCCACATAACATAAAATTATGTATTTTAAAGTGTACAGTTCAGTGGTATTTAGTACATTCATGTTGTTGTGCAACCATCACCTCTAGTTCCAAAACACGTTCCTCACCCCAAAATAAAACTTAACACCCATTAAGGAGTCTGTCTCTCCTCCTCCTACCCCCAGCCTCTGGCAACCACTAATGTGCTCTTTTCGTGTGTGGATTTACCTGTTTTGAATATTTCTTACAAATGGAATCATATAATACCTTTGTGCCTGGCTTATTTCCCTTAGTGTGGTGCTTTTGAAGGTCACCCACATTGTAGCATATATCAGTACTTCCTTTCTTTTTAAGGCTAAATAATAGTCCATTGCATGTACCATGTTTCATATCTGTTCAGCAGTTGCTGGACATTTAGATTTATTTCCCTTTATGGGTGTTGTGAATATGCTGCTGTGAACATTCAGGTGCACAAGGTTTTGTTTGATAAGTGGAATTGCTGGGTCAAATGGTAATTCTTTTTGATATTTTCCACATCAGCCACACTATATTACATTCCCACCTGCAGTGTTTGAGTATTTGAGTTTCTTCACATCCTCACTAATACTTGTTTTCTATTTTTGGATTATAGTCATCTTAGTGGGTATGAAATAGATTCTCATTGTGATTTTGATTTGAAGTTTCCTAATGACTAATGACGTTGAATGAACTGTTTTTTTTTTTGTTGTGTTGTTTTGTTTTGTTTTGTTTTGTTTTTTGAGATGGAGTCTCACTGTTGCCCAGGCTGGAGTGCAGTGGCATGATCTCAGCTCACCACAACCTCTGCCTCCCGGGTTCAAGCAATTCTGCCTCAGACTCCCAAGTAGCTGGGATTATAGGCATGTGCCACCATGCCCAGCTGAATTTTGCATTTTTAGTAGAGATGGGATTTCACCATATTGGCCAGGCTGGTTTTGAACTCCTGACCTCAAGTGATCCACCTGCCTCAGCCTCCCGAAGTGCTGGGATTACAGGTGTGAGCCACTGTGTCCGGCTGAACATTTTTTCGTATGCTTATTGACCATTTGTGTATCTTTTTGAAGAAAGGTCTACTCAAGTCTTTTGCCTCGTTTTTCAGTTACGTTGTTTGTCTTTTTTTATCGGGTTGTTAAGAGTTCTTTATATGTTCTAGATACCAGATGCCCATCCACTCTTGATTCTTTTGGATTGATCCTGTTTTCTTTTCTCTCCTGTTCTCCTGTTTTCTGTTTCTTTTGTTATACCCTCTAATTTCCTTGACCTTGTATTCTGGTTCTTATTATTTGGTTTACTCTTATATTTTTGATTTCTAAAAGTTTTTCTTTTTTTTTTTACTGTTCCTTTTTCTTTTTTTTCCTTTTTTTCCTTTTTTTTGTTTTTTTTTTTTTTGTTTTTTGAGACAGAGTCTCGCTCTGTCTCCCAGGCTGGAGTGCAGCAGTGCAATCTCAGCTCACTGCAAGCTCCACCTCCCGGGTTCACACCATTCTTCTGCCTCAGCTTCCCAAGTAGCTGGGACTACAAGCGCCCGCCACCTCGCCTGGCTAACTTTTTGTATTCTTAGTAGAGGCAGGGTTTCACCGTGTTAGCCAGGATGGTCTCGATCTCCTGACCTCATGATCCACCCACCTTGACCTCCCAAAGTGCTGGGATTACAGGCGTGAGCCACCACACCTGGCCTACTGTTCCTTTTTCATAGCTTTGTGTTCTTTGTGTTTTGTAAATGCCCCTTGAGTCATGAATTCTGTGTTCTAAATGGGCTTATATCTTCTCTGATTTTCCTAAGGGTATTAATTACAGTTTGCTTTTGAAATTTTTATCTATGGTATGTATTGTGTGTCTTTCCTCTTGGAATTCCCTCCCAAGCCATTCCATTCCTTTACTTTTGTCTCTTTCTTTCATATTAGAAGCTTTTCTCAAATGTCTGGTGATCAGTGGTTGTTGTTTGTATTTAAAAGTGCGGCACTACAATGATAATTGGAAGCTGGAGGGAGACAAGATGTGGGAGAGCTTATATCAACTACTAGATGTATGGAAGAATTGGAATGGCTCCAGGAGGTTTTATTCGGAGACCTCTTATATCAGAATCTGTTAAGTCTTTTTTTTTTTTATCATCATCCCCAAAGGGAAATTCTTTTATGTCCTGCCTGGGGAATGTCTGGATGCCCCTATTCTTAGATATTTTAGGAGCTAAAGGTTGGTGGGACTGAGACTGAGGGAGTCTCCACATTTAGTAATCTATGTGTTATCAATTTGGTTCTCATCTCTACCCTCAAGTTCATGTTTTTCCTTATTTCTACTCTTTCAACTGCCTGCCTAATTTCTTAAGCCATAAACCTAGTAGTCATCCTTGATTCCTCTTTCCTTTATTCCCCACATCTAAACCATTAGCAAGTCTTACTGATTGTCCTAAAAATACGTTAGAAATCCGTATCCATTTTTCTCCTGCTTTCACCTTGATTCAGATGGCTGTCATCTCTTGCCTGTACTATTGGAGCCTTTTTACTTCTCACTTCCGCTCTTGTTCCCTTCTCATTTATCTTCTACATATCCACCAGTGTGATCTTTTCAGAAGGTAAATCAGATTATATCACTGTCATGCCTAAAAACCTCATTATCTTAATGTGTTCGTACCAGCGCCTACCAGTTCTTTTTTTTTTTTTTTGGAGACAGGATCTCATTTTGTTGCCCAGGTTGAAGTATAGTGGCTGTTCACAGGCGTGACCAAGCCCACAACAGCCTTGAACTCCTGGCCTCAAATGATCCTCCCACCCCAGTCTCCCAAATAGCTGAGACTACAGATGCCTATAGATACTATACCTGGCTGAGGTTTTCTTTCTGTTTGCTTAGTTATTCTCCCGTCAACAGAACATCGTAAACTCTGTCAGAGGTAGGAGCTCATATGGACCACTATATCCCCATAAACTAGAACAGCACCTAAAATAATCATTCAACACCTAGTTATTGATTGGCTGTTATATACCAGACACTATTCTAGATACTGTGGAAACAATGATGAATATCTAATATAATGCCAGGTAGTCAAGATAATAGAAGGTCCCAGTGAAGGACTCTGGACGTGTCCTTCACAGTGGAGAAGGTTCTAGATGTACCACAGCATGCTTGCACTGAGCTTCCTGCCAAGTCTCCTATCAGTAGAGCTGGATCTCTGAGTGTTACCTAGCTAGGAAAAGTATGCCAGCCCCAGGATGTGTCCAGGTCTTTCTTCTCTGTTGAGTGCCTGTCTCTCCCATTACAACCCTGCTGCTGACTACTCCATCGAGTTCATTCGAAGTTCGTTCTCAGTTCATTTTAATTTAGTTCAAGTTCATAAGAAATGGCCAGACATTCCTAATCAGTTCATTACATCTAAGGTCTATCCCTTAGAAGTGTAGGTGGGCTTACTGGCTTAACTCAAGGAATCACTTAATATGAGAAATGTTCTTGTAACTCACATGTGCTCAGAACCATATATCTACTAATGTACTAACTCAGAAGCATGCATCCTAAATGTTTCCTATTTAACATTATTATTCTAAGGAAGATCATGCCAACATTCTTTAGAAAGTTTTTTCTTCTCTATTTTCGGTCTACCTTCAGTTCTAGTGTTCTGATGTTCTCAGTGCATTAATATGCTCAGTGCATTAATATGTATGCTAATACACAGGGTGGTTTTTTTTCATACATGATGTTAACAGTTTTTCCATCTTTTTATGCAGATGACATGAAAATGGAGACTGATATTAAGAGAAACAAAAAGACTCTTCTAGACCAGCATGGACAGTACCCAATATGGATGAACCAAAGGCAAAGAAAAAGGCTGAAGGCAAAGCGAGAGAAAGGAAAGGGGAAAAGCAAAGCAAAAGCAGTGAAAGTGGCAAAGGGTTTGGCCTGGTAGACTCTTAAAACCTTGGAAAATGCCACACGGGATAGATGATGGATTAGAATGTATACACATGTATATTTTGATTTCAGCTGCCACCAAATGAAAACTATTTGTTTTCCTATTTTAACTTGGCCTTTTTTCTGCAGTTCAAACCCAGCATAACTCCTCAAGTTTGTTTTGGGAACTTAAATAAAATATTTTCTTTGATACATCCAAGCTCTACTGATACTTTAATTGGATGCTACCCAATATCCAGTTATAATCAGGCCTCAAAGTTCTGTCAGGTATTAATGTGGTTAGACGTTCTTACAAGTGGTAATTATAGTCAGTAGAGATAAAACAGATGATGTACTGACAAATTTTTGTGAACTTAGATTTAAAGAAAGCTGTTGTATAATCATACCATTTAAAAATACAACATTAGGCCTGGGCACGGTGGCTCACACTTGTAATCCCAGCACTTTGGGAGGCCGAGGCAGGCGGATCACCAGGTCAGTTCAAGACCAGCCTGGCTAATATGGTGAAACCCCATCTCTACTAAAAATACAAAATCAGTTGAGCATGGTGGCACGCACCTGTAGTGCCAGCTACTCAGGAGGCTGAGGCAGGAGAATCGCTTGAACCCAGGAGGTGGAGGTTGCAGTGAGCCGAGATTGCCCCACTGCACTCCACCCTGGGCAACAGAGCAGGACTCTGTCTCAAAAAAAAAAAATACATTAATGGATCTTATAAAGTACTTGTGTGGAGCTTTGATTCCACAGAATAAAAGATATTTTGTGTGTAGATCTTCAAGTTTGATTTTTTTTTTCTTTCATATATGCTTAAGGTTTTTTAGCCCTAGAGAAGACCAGATTCTTCAATTAAATGTTTTCTTGTCTTAATTTTAGGTAGAATATTAACATATACAAGTCAGTATGATTTTTAGGAAATTAGAACATTTCAGGTTTTTCATGGAAACTGATTTAATGTTCTTTAGTGTTCATGTGTAGCCTAATATAGTATCATGCAGCATTTCCCAGAGTGTGTTCTTCAGAATCAGTTTCTCTGGATGCTTGGTTAAAAAATAAATAAATTGTGTTCATATCAATTTGGGAAATGCTACATACTTGATGATTTACAAAAGATTTTAATTTAGGATTAGAATAATCCTACAGGGTTCCAGCGGTAAAGAAACCTGTTTAACTTCTACTCTTTGAAACTAGTTTTCTGAGAAATGATTTTTAGTTAAATCTGTCTTACTACAGTTTGCTAAATTCACTTTTATTTAAATTTACTTTTAGTTAAGCAATCTAAACCTAGCATTCCCTCTGAATTTCACTATAATCAGATTAACCATCTCATATGTTAACTGGAACAACCAAATACTGAGTGCCTAGTATGTGCCAGGGACTTTCCAGATGCTTGGGACAGATTGAATAAGATAAGATTTCTGCTCTCATAGGGCTGGGAGCTGTGTATCTGTTTAGAAGAGGATGTTAACTTCCCAGGAGAACTCAAGTAAAATGTGCAATATATTAGAATAAGGCCACTTGGTCATGAGGTCACAAACTTTTGTGTCAGGCACACTGCTAAATTGGGCACAATACAGAGATAAAGAGGACATGATCCAAATGTTTCAGAAAATTTAAACTTATAAAATTTGATGCCAGTAAACTCTTGGAATTATTTAAATATAGTAGGCTCTTCTCATTTTTCTCAATAGTTTACTGAAAAGTTGGTAGATAACTTTAAATGCTTAAAATTTCTTAACAGCTAAGATATGAATTGAAAGACAGATGTCATTCATGACTTTTGTTGCCTTTTGGTGTAGGTATGAATTACAATAGCATTTGTGAGGGAAAAGTGGATATGTACATTTTTATTCATAAAATAAAAAAATTGCAAACATCCAGTTAAGCCACTGACAATATCAGCCTATAAATACACTAGCTGAATTATTTACGTTTTTTTTTTTTTTTTTGAGTTGGGGTCTCACTCTGTCACCCAGGCGGGAGTGATTGGCACAAGCGTGGCTCCGCTGCAACCTCCACCTCCCAGGCTGAAGTGATTTTCCCACCTCAGCCTCACCAGTAGCTGGGACTACAGGTAGGTGCCACCACGCCCAGCTAATTTTTGTATTTTTGTAGACACAGGGTTTCACCATGTTGCCCAGGCTGGTCTCAAACTCTTGGAATTAAGTAATCCACCGGACCCAGCCTCCCAAAGTGCTGGAATTACACACATGAGCCACCACACCCAGCCTAATGTAGACATTTTTTATGATTTTTTAAAAAGGGGGCTGGCACCAAATTCCAGCACTTTGGGAGGCCAAGGCAGGTGGATCACCTGAGGTCAGGAGTTTGAGACCAGAGGTGAAACCCTGTCTCTACTAAAAATACAAAGTTAGCTGGGCATGGTGGCAGGTGCCTATAATCCCAGCTACTTGGGAGGCTGAGGCAGGAGAATCACTTGAATCTGGGAGGCAGGGGTTGCAGTGAGTCAAGACCACACCATTGCTCTCCAGCCTGGGCAAGAGAGCGAAACTCCATCTCAAAAATAAAGTCTACATCAGTGATATTACACACTTGGCACTTATTTACATTTTGGCAGCATTGTCAGATAGAGACCAGTGCTAGGGTTATGTTCATGGTTTCTGTGACTGATAATCTCTAATTTGATTCTACTGATAGTAGCTTTGAGCTTTCATCCAGAGCCTCTCTGATGTTAGGATTTTTACTTCAGTGTGTCCAGTCATGAAGTTTGTCCATTCAGAATTTAACTTAAAAGTTAACAAAATGAAAAATCAAAGTACCATTACCAAAAAACATGCTTGGGAATCATGTTCTCAAGTGTCATATGGCCTCTGGAAAGGTGACTGCTGAAGAGAAGTTTACTGACACAGTGTTGTGAGTAGCCTCTAAGGCACTGAGTTCCTGAAGATTGCCAGCAAGATTCTCCCCACCTCCAAATATTGGCAAGAAATTTAGACTAGCATTTCAAAATTAGTGCAGGGGTATGGTCACATCTTTGTCACTTTATTTTTAAAGATTACAAATCGAGAAGTATAGCATAGTCCTTTTATCTTTTAAATAATTAGCTTATCTTTTTGAAATTTGTCATCTTTTTGCCTGATATTTTCCAGAGAATTGCTGTAAAGCCACAAGATGGAGCTCAAGGTAAGCACCAAATCATTTTGGAATTAGATTGAGTGAGCTAAATCACATTAGGAATTGAATGTAACACTTTTTGTGTTTTAAGAAATTAAGTCTGAAATCAAAATATTATTTAAAGATGATCAAACCTGCTTCAAGTATTAACTCATTTAATCTGCCCAGCAATCTCATGAGTTTGGTACTAATGTTATCTGAGTTTGGTACTAATGTCATCTCTGTTTACACATGGGGAAACTGAGGCACACAGGCCATACAACTAAAACTGAAATCTGGGGTTCAAATTTAGGCAGTGTGGCTCTAGAGCCTATACTCTTACAATGCCATTCTGCCTCTCAAGGATGTGCAAATTCTTGCTAAGAGAGAAAGGTGATTTTAGGATAGAATACCTATTTTTGGGTCAACCTATGATAGACTGGGTTCATGTGGGCTCAGGATCAGATAAAGAGCACGTTTAAGTAGAATAATGATGTACAGAACCTCCTCAAGTCTCTAGACCTAAGACAGACTGGATATCCCCAGGTGACGCTTCATTAGGAATGGGCTGACCAGTCCAAAAGGGGAAGGTGTAGGCCATGATCATTAGTTGCCTAAGGTACTAATCAGAGAAGAAACGCAAACTGCAGTTGAACCTCTAAGGTAGAATCAAGTAATGGTTTTGATCACATCCTGTTTTCTACATCACATTAGTGTAGATATCTCTTCCCACTATGTAATTCATATGCTACATCAAATAAGGATTCTGCAGTATATATTTGCTTATTAGGAAATTTGGATATTTTCAAAATTTGGATCCATGTTTCTGGGATATGGCTTAAGAGCTGGAGAAGAAAAATAGCTATAAATGACTTGAATCAAGTATCTGAAATGGACTGGTGGTGATGGTGAGGGGCAGCAATGTGTAGTTTAGGGAAGTGCTGACCACAACATAAAATTGGGAGGAATCTAAGGTATTGCCACATTTATAAATACTACAATAGAAATGCAGATGCTAAGCTGTTGGCTAACCTTACTAGTTAAGTGACTAACTTCTGATGCCATCTGGCAGAGTGATTCAAGTTTGTGCTAGACACAAAGTATATGTCTTTTTCCCTCTATTTGCCTGCATATATTAATAGAAACACCGTTGCAGTAGACACATACCAATTTTACAAGGAAATGTTTAGGGGTGAGGTGGGACTGTTAAGTACTTACATCAGGTCAAAGGTCACTCTGCTGTCCCCAGAGGACTGTCAGGTAGCCAGGAGGCCCAGGGCCACTCTTGGGCCTGCTTACAAAAAGAACCCTAAAGTTTCCACAGTTGAATGCCAAGGTTCTTTTGCAGTTATTTTAGAGCAGGGGAAAAAATATAATGTGTTGCCAAATAAGGTTAATTTGGTAGGCAAGCAGTAAAAATAACCCAACAGCCAACATTTAGAGAATGCGTACTCTCTTAAATGCTTTACGTATATTATTTAATCCTTAAAACACTGTGGGATCAATACTCTAATTATCCATATTTTCAGATGAGAAAACAGTTTGAAAGGTTAACAAATTTACCAAAAGTCATGCAACTGTTAAGTAGTGAGCAAGGCCGCTTGTCCCAGAGTATAGAATGAATACCTGTGATGGAAAGCTACAGAGAGACAGACTTTTATTTGATTTAAGGAAGCACCTTCTAACCAAGATTTTGGGAGCTGAAATGGGCACCTTGGGAGCCTTGGGGTGTCAGTCTAAGGTGGACA
Organism: Theropithecus gelada; assembly: GCF_003255815.1. Classification (NCBI taxonomy): domain Eukaryota; kingdom Metazoa; phylum Chordata; class Mammalia; order Primates; family Cercopithecidae; genus Theropithecus; species Theropithecus gelada. The sequence continues at coordinate 25,124,874 of NC_037679.1, read as the reverse complement.
GGCATTTGGTTGGAATGTAGCAAGACGGATTCAAACATCATTCAGTTATCCCTCAGAATCTGTTGGGGATTGGTGCCAGGACCTTTGCAGATACCAAAATCCACAGATGCTTGAATCACTTACATAAACTGGTGAAATATTTGCATATAACCCATGCCCATCCTCCCATATACAGTCATATGTCACTTAATGACTGGGATGTGTTCTGAGAAGTGTGTCATTAGGTAATATCGTTAATCATTGTGTGAACATCATAGACTGTACTTACACAAATCTAAATGGTATAGCCTACTACACTTAGGCTATGTGATATTGCCTATTGCTCCTAGGCTACAAATCTGTCAGTTACTATACTGAGTGCTGTTGGCAGTTGTATCACAATGGGAAGTATTTGTATATCTAAACATAGAAAAGGTACAGTAAAGTACAGTGTAAAAGATAAAAAATGGTACACCTGTATAGGGCACTTACGAATAGTGCTTACAGGACTGGTGCTTGGGATGAGTCAGTGAGTGAGCTATGAGTGAATGTGAAGGCCTCAGACATGACTGTATACTGCTGTAGACTTTTTTTTTTTTTTTTTGAGACGGAGTTTCGCTCTTGTTGCCTAGGCTGGAGTACAATGGTGCGATCTCAGCTCACCTCAACCTCCACCTCCTGGATTCAAGTGATTCTCCTGCCTCAACCTCCCGAGTAGCTGGGATTACAGGCATGTACCACCACGCCCAGCTAATTTTGTATTTTTAGTAGAGATGAGGTTTCTCCATGTTGGTCAGGCTAGACTCGAACTCCTGACCTCAGGTGATCCACCTGCCTCAGCCTCCCAAACTGCTGGGATTACAGGTGTGAGCCACTGCACTTGGCCTGCTGTAGACTTTATACACACTGTGCGCTTAGGCTACACTAAACTTACAGAAAATTTTCTTCAATAATAAATTAGCTTCCTGTAACTTTTTTACTTTATAAACGTTTTAATTTTTTAAACTGTATAACCCTTTTGTCATAACACTTAGCTTAAAGCATAAATACATTGTACAGCTGCACACAAATATTTTATATTTTTATAAGCTTTTTCCTATTTCCACAGTTTTTAATTTTTTAAACTTCTTTTCTTTTTAAGCTTTTTTGTTAAAAACTAAGATACAAACACATTAGCCTCCATCTACACTGTCTCCCACCTCCACAGCTTGTCCCACTGCAAGGTCTTCACGGGCAATAACAGGCATGGAGCTGCCATCTCCTATGAGATCAACACCTTCTTGTGCAATACCTCCTGAAGGACCTGCCTGAGGCTGTTTACAGTCAACTTTTTCTTTAAGTAGAAGGAGTACACTCTAAAATAAAAAGTATAGTAAAGCCATAAACCATAGTCATTATTATCAAGTATTATGAACTATACATAATTGTATGTGCTATACCTTTATATGACTGACAGCACAGTAGGTTTGTTTACACCAGCATCACCACAAACATGTGAGTAATGTGTTGCACTGTGATGTTAAGATGGCTACAGTGTCACTGGGCCATAGGAATTTTTCAGCTCCACTGTAATCTTAGTGGGGCCACTGTCTATATTGACTGAAATGTCATCACGCAATGCATGACTGTACTTTAAATCATCTCTAGATTACTTATAGTAATACAATGAAAATGCTATGTAAATAGTTGTTATACTGTATTATTTAGGGAATAATGATAAGAAAAAAAATCTGTACATGTTCAGTATAGATGCAACTGTAGTTTTCTTTTGAATATTTTTTATCTCAGGACAAAGCCACAAATGCAGAATTCACAGATACAGAGGGCCAACTGTTCTTGGAATTTGGGTTGAAAGCTGTTAAAGTTCTTTTCAGCCAAAAAAAAAATGCCTCGTAATAAATTGTCATCTTTGAAATGTACCATGCTTGTTTTGCTCTACATAGTTTTTTGGCACTACATAACTGTAGACTTAAGTCTCTTTTGGTGGAAATAAAATATGAAATCTCTTTAATTTTGTTAATGTTAGGTCTGGTATTCATTCCATTAAGTTCCACTTTAAAGTATGGAAAAATGTTATAAACATCTGCTTTAAACAATGAATGGTACTGCAATAGTCCTGTAAAAAAAAATGAATGGAGTAAAGTCCTTCGAATTTTCATTTAAAGAATGGCATAGCTTTATAATACATTGAGTTTTTAATATGCAGAATGTATTTAATATTCTAAAACGATGAATTGTCTTGGCATTATGCTATCTTATGAAACACTTTCTTACTCTCACATTGTGTCTTTATAGTTTTCAATATCAGCAAAACCTTTAAATAGTCTTAGTTGGGTGTTGTGTATCATTGTACAGTAACTGCTAGTACATATGGTATTTCTGATCCATGTAATAAAGTACATTTGTCATGTATCTTGTGATCTGCATACCTTTCAGCTGTTACTTCATAAATCTGTTCCATCAGAGAACTGCTTTGTACAGCAATGGTTGAAGCTGCTTTTAATAAACTAGTATTTTGTGTCTTTTATATGTAATCAACAGGGAGTATTACAGACTTGTGCCTCTGTGGAGAAACATTCCACTAAACTAGTTTTCTCTTGACAATAATGGAAAAAAAATTGCATGGGAAAAGCACAGATGTTCAAGAACATATGTTGTTTGCTCCTAAAAGTCAGCTGAAGATCTTTTGTATTATTCCGGATATATTTTTTTAATGCTTTAGAGAAGAAACGGTTTGAGATATGTAATCGGGAGAAGACAGTTACAAACTTTATTGAGAGACCAACATTGGGTGCTATTTGTTAAAATTCTAAGATGCCTCTCCTTGCTCACACAAAGAGATGTTCTTGAGCAGAGCTGTAGGCAGTTGGCCAAGGATTGGTCATTCCCACATGCTTCCTTCCTCAGACATACACACTCTGCTTCAGTTTCAGTCTTTGTTCTGTCCCAAACTTCAAGTTAGCAGTGTCTTCACAAAAGCAGGTATTTAATAATTCAAGTAAAAAGTGATTGCCTTTACGCCCCTTTGCCCCTTGAGTTACTGGATGTTGTCTTCCTTGAGCTGTAGAAATTTGCTCAATGAGTCAGATCTCCACAGACTAGGCAATTGATTATTGATAAATGCATAGGAAAGTATTACTGGAAAATGCTTAAGGGAGCTGTATGCCTTAGGTGGGGTTGGTATGAACATCCTTTATAAGCCTATGAATCTTTAAGAAGAGTTGCCATACAGAGAATGGGAACCAGCTGTTCCAAATCTCCACTGAGGAAACGGGTTTTAACTTAGCAGAAAGGATTTGGGTTAAATGTAGAGAAGAACTTCCTGAATGTGAGTGTTATTTAAAGCCAGGTATGGATTGAAAAGAGGTCATTTGAGTTGTCTCTGGAGGACAAATGGAGCACAAGAGAAAGAAATGAAAGGGGCAGGGAGAGAGATTAATGCCCATTTAATTGAGATGGCTTAAATGTAATTCTGCCCAATGACTCCGAGGCCTTTATTCTTTCTCATACCCACACCTCAGGTTATGATGTTTGCAAGGTCAGAACTGAAGAGTCTGCTTTAGTCATTAGAACCAAAGTGCTACAGGACCCCTAGGTCTGGAGGTCCTTTCCATGTAATTCTTACTTGAAATGCTGAGGTGTGACCAATGGATGAGGAAATGGATCTATGCTTAATTTTCCACCCTTGTCAGTGTACACACTCACAGTGCCAGGGAGGGATTTGACATTCAGCCATTTCTGGAAAGGCAAGTGGCTGGTAGGCTGAGACCACTTGGGCTTGGGATGAGCGAAGGGCTGAGGAGGGATGGCTGCCAAGCCATTGCTGGACGTGTGTCAACTGGCCATTTTGAACAGGAAATTTCTAGAGGTTGAAGATCAGACTTGGCACTTGGAATTCCAGGAAGTAGAGACTGAGAGGACAGGAAAAATAGACCCTTTGCTTTTCCTTTTCTCCTACCTGTCACTGTGTCCTGCCCTTCTCCCATTTGGTGCTCTCCTTTCAGGAATTGTCATAAATTCTTTTCTTTGGATCCCTTTACTTTTAGCCTTTCTTCTTTAGTCTGTTTTTCTTACGGGTTTTTGAAACTTTTTTAAAAAATAAAGATTGAGGCCGGGCGCGGTGGCTCAAGCCTGTAATCCCAGCACTTTGGGAGGCCGAGGCGGGTGGATCACGAGGTCAGGAGATCGAGACCATCCTGGCTCACATGGTGAAACCCCGTCTCTACTAAAAATACAAAAAACTAGCCGGGCGTGGTGGCGGGCGCCTGTAGTCCCAGCTACTCGGAGGCTGAGGCAGGAGAATGGCGTGAACCTGGGAGGCGGAGCTTGCAGTGAGCTGAGATCGCGCCACTGCACTCCAGCCTGGGTGACACAGCGCGAGACTCCGTCTCAAAAAAAAAAATAATAAATAAAATAAAGATTGATTGATTTTTTTGAGACAGGGGCTCACTCCATCACCCAGACTGGAGAACAGTGGCACAATCACAACCCTCTACAGTCTTGACCTCCCAGGCTCAAGTGATCCTCTCGCTTCAGCCTCCTGAGTAGCTGGGACCACAGGGGCATGACATCATACCTGGCTAATTTTTTTCATTTCTTTGTAGAGACAGTCTTGCTATGTTGCCCAAGGTGCTTGGGCTCAAGTGATCCTCCTGCTATGGCCTCCCAAAGCACTGGAATTACAGACAGAAGCCACTGCAAAATAAAAGATTTAAGGCTGCAAGTCAAACATAAAAAAACCCCACCAAATTTAGTTATAAGTGCTTTTTGTTTATAAATGACTCCCAGCATTTTTCTTTGTGACCCAATGACAATAATAATAACAGGTTTCTGAGACGGGCGGATCACGAGGTCAGGAGATCGAGACCATCCTGGCTGACACGGTGAAACCCCGTCTCTACTAAAAAATACGAAAACTTAGCCGGGCGAGGTGGCGGGCGCCTGTAGTCCCAGCTACTCGGGAGGCTGAGGCAGGAGAATGTCGTAAACCCGGGAGGTGGAGCTTGCAGTGAGCTGAGATCCGGCCACTGCACTCCAGCCTGGGCAACAGAGCAAGACTCCGTCTCAAAAAATAAAAAAATAAAAAAATAAAAAATAAATGACTCCCAGCATTTTTCTTTGTGACCCAATGACAATAATAATAACAGGTTTCATGCTTGTGTGCTGTTTCTCTTTATCACTTTTTCTCTTCTTCTTCATTTCCCTCTTTTTTTTTTTCTTTCTGCATTGGCCTCTTCCGTGTGAGTATTAACTTTAATTTCCTCCTTGGGCTCAAGTCACTACCCTTCTTGCATTTTCTCTCTATCTCCCTCCCACTCATTCCTCCCATCTACCTCAGTCTTTCCACTCATTATGTTTTTCTTACTCTTCCTTTTCACCCTTATCTCCTAATAACTGGATGCAATGTGAATAGAAAAAATGCTTTACAACAGGAGTAGGTGCTATGGTTTGAGTGAGTCCCTTAGAATTCATGTGTTGGAAATTTTGTCCCCATTGTGCAAGTGTTGGGATGTAGGGCATTGAAAAGGTGATTAGGTCATTAGTGGGATTAATGCTGTTCTCGAGGGGCTGAGTTAATTCTCGAGTGAGTGAGTTCTCCTCCTGAGACTGGATTAGTTACTGCAAAAGCAGGTTGTTATAAAGCTAGCCCGCCTCTGTGTACATAGGCTTGCTTGCCCATCCTCTTTTCTGCCATGCTATGGAGCAGCATGAGGCCCTCACCAGATGCATTAACCTGATCTTGGACTTTCCAGTCTCCAGAACTGTGAGCTAAGTAAACCCCTTTCCTTTATAAATTATCCAGTCTCAGGTATTCTGTTATAGCAACAGAAAATAGACTAAGATAGTACGCAAATGAGCTGGCCCTTTGTTTTTGTAAAAAAGTTTTATTGGCACAAAGCCATGTCCACTTGTTCATGAATTGTCTATGAATAATTTGTGCTACAAAGGCAGAACTGAATAGTTGGGACAGAGATTCTTCTATAATCAGCAAAGCCTAAATTAAAGTTTGTTCTATTAAGAAAAAGTTTGTAGACTCCCGCTTTAAAATATTTTCTATAGCAAGAAGTACCACTACTGAAAAGAAAAATAAAAAGTAAAAAAATAAAATATTTTCTGTTTATTAAATGAAGGCTTTTGTTCTTTATTTGAAAATTCAGGTGAGTTGGATCTGGTTTTATGTTTCCACCCTGTTGCATTTTATATTTGGAGGATCCCTCTAAATTTCTTATTGGAAGGCAGTTGTATTTAAAAAAAAAAAAAAAAAGTCAAGCTTACCCTCACTCTGTATGAAAGCAAGGCAGGTGGTACCAAAAGGTTGTCTGTGTGTTTAGGTGTGTTGCCCATCTGCCACCTCAACTGGGCTTCTTTTAGTCTTTGGACAAAAAAAAAAAAAAAGTCCCATTGTAGAGCTTTTTTTCACAAATCTCATAACTCACTTTTCCTTTAAGTCTACAAACAATTTTTGAAAATGTTAAATGCCGGAGAAAGAACTCTGTTTTAATTTAATATGGCACCTAGAATACTGGCACGTGTGAAGGCATTCCAATAGTTTGATTTGGTGGGTGGTCTAGCTGAAAATATTTTACACAAATACACTTACAGGTTGGTTTCATTAATATGAAATTAATATGGACTAAAATAGTCATAGCATTTAAGGCTGGAAAACGTTTTAGAGATCATCTATTTTAACTTGTGCTTCTTAACAGATGAGGAAACTGAGGCCAATTTCCCCAAGAGGTTAGTAGTTCATGGCAGAGACCAGGAGCCCAGGAGTCTTTGTATTCACAGACCAATCTTTTTCAGAACCATAAATAGGTGACAACTAACCACACAAATAATAACATTTGGACTAATGTCAAAATTAATTGTATTCTTTTCTATAAAAAGAGGGGCTGCTAAATAAAGCTATGGTGTGTGACTAGTGATCTTTTCTGTAGGTCTATTTCTGCTGTAGCTAATAACCAATCTTTTCCCATTGGTGACTGTGCCTCTTTTTTCCACAAGTAGTATAACATCTTTTAATTGAAACAAAACAAAACAACAATAACAAACTTCCCCTCTCCCCCTATGCCCTCCATCAAAGGCCAGATTTTTTTTTTGTTTTTGCCTCTGCTCTTTCCCTTCTAATTCATCTTGTGTGGTTGTCAACTTCTTTTTCTTTCCATAACTTTTATTATTTTTTTCTCATAAAAGTAACACATGTATGTTGTAGAAAATTTTAAAACCCAAGAAAGTATAAATAAATCATTCATAATCCAACCACCCAGAGAACGTGTAGCTGTGTGTATATTTTCATAATTGTCTTAACACTGTATAATTTTATATTCTGCTTTCTTAACTTTATATCATGGAGATTTTTTCCCATGCCACTGGAAATTTTTTAAGAATGTTGTTTGAAAAGTTCCCTCATTCTGTCTTGCGATAAACTAGACATTATTTTATTTGTCTACTTTTGGACATTTAATTTTTTTCTGAAAAAACTTTTTTTTTTTGCTATTAAAATACTTCTCTGTAATATTAATGACCTTATGTGTAAGTCTAATCCTTATCTGATTATATTCTTGAGGAAGGGTTCTAGAAGAGTATGAACTTTCCTTTAAAAGACTCCTTATCTATGTTGCCAAACTGCTCTCCTGAGAGGCTGAAACAATTCGTAATCCTTCCAGGTGTGTGTGAGTGTTTGTCTGGGGCACCCTTGAAGGGCTGTAAAAAATAAGCCTTTTAAAACTTCGCTTTCAGTAGGTCATTCTCCTGCTAGGAAACTTCCCATGGCTGCAAGACCAAATCGAAGCTGCTTAGCATATTCTCTTCCATTTCTTCACTTCCAGTTGATTTCACAACCACTGCAACCTGGCATCTGTCCCCAACTGTCTGCCTGGAGGCATCAAGCAAACAGCCCCAGACTGGACAAAGTGTCAGGGAACGAGGGTTCAAATCCCAGCCCTACCACTTACTAGTATGTGACCTTGGGCAAGTAACTTAATTTCTTTGAGCTTGTATCCTCAACTTTACAATGGAAATAATCAGACAGATCTTCATTTGTGAGGCTCCTGTGAGACAATATAGATAAAAAATGTGTTTAATCTGTGGAGCACTTTAGAAAGGTTATGGGGGGATGTTGTTATTGAGACTCCTCTTGGGGGTTATATGATAGTTATTAGTGTTGTCCAACAAATGTTTCTTTCTTTTTTGAGTCAGGGTCTCATTCCATCACCCGGGCTGGAGTGCAGTGGTGTGATCATGGCCCACTGCAGCCTCAACCTCCTGAGCTCAAGCGCTCCTCCCACCTCAGTCTCCTGAGTAGTTGGGACCACAAGCACATGCCACTGTGCCCAGCTAATTTATTTGTTTTTTGTAGAGATGCAGTCTTGCTTTATTGCCCAGACTCGTCTCGAACTCCTGGCTCAAGAGATCTGCCTCTCTTGGTCTCCGAAAGTGCTGGGATTACAGGTTATTTCTGATTCCTTTTAGGCCCATGGTAGAATTCCACTTCCCCGACCCCTTCACTTGAGTGTGGCTAAGTGACAGACTTTGGCTTCATGCACTATGAGTGGTAGTGGCGTGTGCACTTAAGATGTCGAAGCTTATGGGTGCTGAGCCTTCCTTAGCTGCTCTTTTGTCCTATCTCCCGTAAGGGAGAACAATGCTGCAGATGGTCATTGCTCCATGAGCCTGGGTCCAGGAGGAGCATCAGGGTACAGAGGAACCCCCCAGTCAACCAGTGATGGAAATGTATCTCGAGCAAGAGTTAAAGCTTGTTTATGTAAAGCCCAAATTATGGAGTTGTTTCTTATTGCATTCTAACCTAGTAGTAGGAGCCTCGCCTCCGTTCTTTTTTCTCTGTAGCATTTGATATAACTGAAATTCTTGAAACCCTCTTTTCCTTTGACTTGGTGTCATCAGCATTCTTGGTGTTCTCCTCCATCCCTAATGACTCCTCTGTCTCCATTGTGCTCTCTTCCTTCATTTTCCACTTCCATATGGATGTGAGACGAGCTTCTGGCCTCATCTCCTTTTGTTACACGCTTAACTTTGCCAACTTTGTTTACTCTCACAGCTTTAAATGATATTTATGATGAAACATGATATTTTCATGTTTCTTTAACCCTGTATGTTTGAAAAAAATTTCTCGTTTGAGGATCACTGGTCCACCCTTCTTTTATGCCTTGAGGACAGGGACTCTAGACTCAAGTCTAGAGTGATCTCTAGCTAGACAGTGGGCTGGCTTCTTCACTTACCCAGCTGTGAGAGACTTGTGCACTTTGCCTCTGTTTCTGCATCTGTAACATGGGATAATGAATGGGTAGTGGTTGTAAGGAATAAATAAGAAAATGCGGCCAGACACAGTGGCTCACACCTGTAATCCCAACACTTTGGGAGGCCGAGGCGGGTGGATCACGAGGTCAGGAGATCGAGACCATCCTGGCTAACACGGTGAAACCCTGTCTCTACTAAAAATACAAAAAAATTATCTGGGCGTGGTGGTGGGCACCTGTAGTCCCAGCTACTTGGGAGGCTGAGGCAGGAGAAGGGCGTGAACCCAGGAGGTGGAGGTTGCAGTAAGCCGAGATCATGCCACTGCACTCCAGCCTGGGCAACAGTGTGAGACTCTGTCTCAAAACAACAACAACAACAAAACAACAAAAACAAGCAAACAAACAAAAAACAAGAAAACGCACATAGAATACTTCCAGGGCCTTGCACACAGTAATCTTACTGTAAATAATGGTGGTGGTTGTGCTATTGGTTTCTTTTTATCTCCTTCCTTCTCTCCCCACATTCTACCTCCATCTTCTGGTAAGATGGGCTTAGAAATAGAAAGCCCATAATAAATATCTGCTGTAGGTCTAACGTTATATTGATGTCTAATATCAGGAGTGACAAATTGGTACCGTTGCCCTGGAGAGACTTTGTACAGTGTTCTGCTTTGATTTTTTGATTAGATTATTGCCTTTAGATGAGTCAGACACTTCTAAATTCTCAGTAATCTTCAATCCCTTTTGTTTGACACATACTGACTGGCCCTGGGAGGAAACAGCCTTAGGTAAACCTGTGCCATCCATGCTCTGTGTAATCTCTTTTCCTCACACACTTCATGGCTGTCACTGCCAGGGCATCTTGGCTTCTACTGCTTTTTCCTGAGAGAAAACAGTAGATATTTTATTGTGGTAAAATATACAAACATAAAAATTGATCTTTTTGATGATTTCTAAGTGTGCAATTCAGTGGCATTAAGTACTTTCACAGCGTGGTGCAGTCATCACCACTGTCACTACTGTTTTCAGAATTTTTTATCCTTTCAAACAGAAACTGTGCCCATTAAACAATAACCCCCATTCTCCCCTCCCTCCACCCCTAGTCTCCATTATTCTGCTTGCTATCTCTGAATTTGACTACTCTAAATACCTCACATAAAGGGAATCATGGAATATTTGTCCTTGTGTGTCTGACTTCTTTCACTCAGCATCATGTTTTCAAGGTTCTCTATTATCTATGTTGTAGCATGCATCAGTACTTCATTCCTTTTTAAGGTCAAGGAATATCTCATTGTATGTATATATCACATTTTGTGTATCAGACTGTCTGTCAACGGGCACTTGGATTATTCCTCTGAGATGATATTGAGGCCCACAGTGCCAGCTCACTCAGATTTCCCATTCTGAGAACTCTTTTTCTGTTGGTCTACCTCAATGTCATATAGCAAGTCACAAAAATATAAGGGGCTGGGAGCAGGAAGGAGCAAAGGGAGATTCACAGGCTATATGAATGTGATAATGATAAATTTTTACTTCTTTTGTAAAAAAAAGAATGATTAAAAAAACGCTCTTGGTAAACAATTATAATCATGACATAGCATTCACATTTTTGGTAGCAGACTTCAGGTGTTTTCAGTACTTTTCAACTGACACAAATAGCATTTTTCATTTGGAGAGTTGGTGGTGGGAGATGCGCAGAGACCCTCAAAGCTTTACTTATGCTGACTTGTGACATCTATTATTATTACTATTATTTTGAGATGGAGTCTTGCTCTGTCGCCCAAGCTGGGGTGCAGTGGCGCGATCTTGGTTCACTGCAACCTCCGGATCCTGGGTTCAAGCAATTCTCCTGCCTCAGCCTCCTGAGTAGCTGGGACCACTGGCATGTGGCACAAAGCCCGGCTATTTTTTTTTTTTTTTTTGTATTTTTAGTAGAGATGGGGTTTTCCCCTGTTGCTCAGGCTGATCTCAAACTCCTGACTTAAGGTGATCTGCCCACCTCGGCCTTCCAAAGGGCTGGGATTACAGGCGTAAGCCACCGCGCCCAGTCATGACATCTATTATTTTGTTTGATGATTTAACTTCTGAATTTTGGGGGGTTGTATATTTCATAACTTTGGCACTATATTTTAAGTTTCTCCAGGGAGGAGACCATTCTGTGGTTTGATACGTCCTACATTAAAATCAGATAAAGAACATACATTTCTTAAAGGACCTGATACATATTTGGAAGTCCTTAAAATCTTTCCTTTTACTTTCTGTTTCTTCCAGCATTACCCAACACAACATCATGCAGATAGCAGTCATCCCATAGTTTACTACTTAACAAATTGGTTAGTCTATTGATTCCAGCTTTCCAAAGGGCCTATTCTTTTAAAATATTTGACACTAGAATATTTGAAATATTTATCTTCCCTATAACCACTGACATTCTAATTATGATATATTCGGTCCTGATCTTGAGCTATCACACAAAGTTATCAATTTCTAACTACCCTGCATTATGAAAAGATTTCAGGGGCAGAAGATGAAATTTTTTCCTGCCAAATTTTATCTTTCTCTGTAGCCTGTGGTAATTTGCATTGCTGGTTTACATAGTACAATATTTTAGTGTGTGCTTATTATAGTATCTTAACTCCCTGAGATTTACCAAGGACAAATGTGATTTTAATATTATATTGTATTTCATTTCACAGGTTCGTTTCATAACCTCAATAGTTATTTCTAGTTGTGATTCTGTTTCCTTTCTAAATGTGTTAATAAAATGCTTGCATTAAGATTGGCTTGACTCCAGAATCTGATATGGTCATGCTTCAAGTAAGTGATAAAACTCGTGACAATGTAGCACTTGGAGATGTTTGAATGCATCCTAACTATACAAGTAGGGAAATTCTTAGGTCCTTACAGAGTTAAATTAAGGTCAGACCTGGTTTCCGACACGAAGTTCAGATGTATTGGCAGATCCCCATGCTTGCATTTATTATACTGTAATTTGGGGCTTAAAGAGTTATATCCAGTCCATCCCCAACATCTGGATAGTGTTTATAACGATCACATTTGATCCTAATGTAATTTTGTTGGGGAATTCACTAGAATTCCTCTGTTGGCTACATTACAACTGAACATGAGATCTGCTAAAATATTACTAAAAAACTGGTGAATATCCACAGAGAATACAAAAATAGATAGATTTCGTCTCCCCTCCCCTTCCCTTCCCCAGCCACTAGCCACTAGCCCATCATACTCACCTATCGGGGCTTCCTTGTTTCCATTGATAGAATTGGGGTGATGCTTTAACAGCAGCTAACATTTGTCAAGGGTTTTGAATCCTGAAAAGCAGAGCAGGCACAAAAATCTTTCAAGGATGATTACTACACATGTGCAACCACAATGGCAGTGTCATAGACTCAACTGATGTAGATGACATGGGCTTGATGGCAATTTTTCCTTTCATTTTCACTTTCATTTAGATGCTATTCCATAGAGTTAGGAAAACATTATTTGGGAAAGTAGAGCCAAAGGATTGGTTTTAACCACCCTTCCCCCATCAATGGAAGCCCCAAATGAATCAAACTGAACCTTTGAAGGCTGTAAAGGGAGCCTTTAATTATGTGAGATTGACAAGGGAGACATTTGGGAAGTTTGGCAATGCAGTTTGAGGGCCTCCCAGCCCTGCCAGCGGGAAGATTATTAACATATTTCGTGTAATTTGTGCATTGCTATGTACCCTTCCCATGAAATAATTTTAACATTCAAAAAGAGACAGCTGGGAAGAGGAAAAGGCAGATAGGGAAGGACAGAGACTGTAAGAGTCTTTAGAGAGGGAAAATTATTTCATTAAATCTAAAGAGCATATGCTTTTCTGATGTATACCATATGCAAGTCTATGCAAATTATTTAATAGCAGTGCACGCAGAGTAATTTCCATTTCCTCCCAAGCTTGTGACGGGACTATTCCTTTTAATCAGATTAGATGACATTCTCTGCAAACTTTTGGGGGTTTCAACTTAATTTGCCATGCTAAGCAGTTAGGGTAATTTGAAATAAAGCAATCAGTGGGCAGAAAAGAATGAAGCCAAACCTCATTTCTGTCTTTGAGATGAGGGGCTGGCCGGCTGTGTGAGCCCCACAGGACTTCTTTCTCCTCTTCTCTCTTGCTCCTCAGCACCTAAGACCTCAGCAGACTTTCCAATGGTCAGTTGTGTTGTTTTGATGGCACCTAATCAGGTCTGTTTCCCATCCATGGGGCTCGCGTGCGATGCTGCATACCATTAGGCCTCCACTGACTGTCACAATTTATGGTGCTGCCTCAAGTAATGATGGAAAAATGAATTCACACTCCTTAAAAACTTTTTCACCTTGGAGGTCATGGACACCTAAAGAGGTCTTTGAAATGGTCTGAAGGGGCCCTGCAAATATTCCATTCTAGAGGTTCTGGGGAAAGGGAGCAATAGTCATCTAGTACCATCGATGGGCAAGAGTTATCAAGGAAAGTCCTGGCAGGAAAGAATTCACATGGGACGCATGCCTGAAGGGAGAGCAACAGATCAAGCGCGGCTGTGCTGCAGTAGTGCCAGCCCTTGGCAAAACTGTTAAGCTTGTTTTGGGGCATTGCTCACAGTTCTGCAGGCTCTCTGTTGCACAATCCCAGAGGGTCCATTGTCTTGTAGTCACAGGGCAATCTATGTGTTAATACCAAAGTTTTCCAGCAGATGGCAGTAAAGGGTCTTCAGGAAGGAGTGACTTCTAAAATCTCATCAGGTTACAGTTTGGACTAGACTAGAGGCTGGTTGGCCTTCCCTTTCATGGTTCTCTGTTTTATGGGTGGCGGTGTTTGAGGAAAGGGAAGATTTTAATTGCTTAAACTAATTCCCTGCAAAGTGTTAGCAGATGAGGTTTAAATATCATCTATATTAGGGCTGCTAGGGATTTACTAGCCACCAAGATATAAAAGAGAGAACTTTAATGGTGAAATTTCATGCACTGAGACAAAGAGAAAAATTTGCTTTTTCCTTTCTTTCCTTTTTTTCTTCACACCCACCTTCCTTCCAAGGCAATGCCTCAGCCGGGATCTTGGTTTTGAGGCACCGAGGTCGGCTCCCAGGATCTGTCCCTGTAGTACAAGGAGGCACTTCTTATCAAAGATTTGCTTATCAACTTTGAATGTAAACAGGCTACAGTCAATTAACTCTTTAAAAATTACAAAAGACAGGCTGGGCGCCCAGCACTTTGAGAGGCCAAGGTGGGCGAATCACCTGAGGTCAGGAGTTCGAGGCCAGGCTGACCACTATGAAGAAATACCATCTTTACTAAAAATACAAAAAATTAGCCAGGCACGGTGGCATGCGCCTGTAATCCCAGCTACTGTCTAAGAGGCTGAGACAGGAGAATCGCTTGAACCTAGGGGGCAGAGGTTGCAGTGAGCCGAGATGGCGCCATTGCACTCCAGTCTGGGCAACAAGAGTGAAATTCCGCCTCCAAAAAAAAAAAATTACTAAGGACATCACATAACCAAACCAGGACCCTTCCTACATGCAGGGAGGAAACAGTACTAAAGTTTTCTGAGTGCCTACTGGGTCTTTCCTTTCAATTATTTTTCTTAATCCTGGAGGCAATCCTTTTAGATGGTTATCATTTTCCTCATTTTACAAAGAAGTAAATGGGTAGTCAGAGAAGGTAAGGCACCTCCAGGAAGTCTCCCAGTTAACATGTGGATTCAAATCTTTTATTTATTTATTTTTATTTATTTTATTTCATTTTTTAAAATAGAAATAGAGATGGATGTCCCACTCTGTTGCCCAGGCTGGTCTTAAACTCCTGAGCTCAAGCGATCCTCCCCTCTTACCTCCCAAAGTGCTAGGATTACAGGCGTGAGCCACCGAGCCCATCCTGGGTCCAAATCTTCACCTGTCGGATCCCAAAGCCCAGCCTCATGTTAGTAGAGTGCTCTAACACATAACTACTAAAGATGGGACTAAAGGTGACTTCTTTTTTATTATTTTGAGTTTTTTGTTGTTGAATAGGCAAAATATATACATGTACAACAAATTCAAATACACAGTCGCAAATACATTTCTCTGGTTTCATGCCTTGTTTGGGGCCACCCTCCCACAGGCAACCGCAGTATAGTTTCCTGTGTAGTCTTTCAGAAACGTTTTGGGCTTTTATAATATAAGCATATACATATATATCCTTTTTCTCCTTACATAAATGGTAGCTCACGAAACACATTGTTGTGTCTGTCTTTTTTCACTTAACAGCATATCTTGGAGGCGGGCTAAATAATTCTTTTTAAGAGCTTCAGAGTTGGAAATACTTTCCATCGTCTGTATCTACCATAATTTTATTTAACTGAAATTGATCTATTTAACTGATATATTTATTTAAATGAGATTGATGAACCTTACAAAGATTACATTGTTAAATGACCATATTCCACTCAGTGTAGCCAGCCTTCAAAACCTTGCTGATGAATGAATGCCTCAAAATTGCAATAAGCATATGGCTTTCCAGAGTGACTTATTATCGGGTATACTTTTGAAAAGTTTGTTTTGTGCTTTAAAATGTATTCTCATTTCTAACATATGCATTTGCATGCGCACACACATACATTCTCACCACCTGAACCAGAATTAAAGGTTACCAGTGAAAGAGACCAGAGTCTCAATATGTTCTAGAAAAGTGAGCAGTGCTTATGGGATCTTTATCACTCTTTTATAGTAGTGAGACAATAAAACAGAGTCTGTGGTCTGTCTAAACCTCAATTCAGCTTCTTTGGAGTAGGATGATTTGGATCAGTAAGAGTAAAGTAGGAGTAGATCAGCCTTCCAGGAGAGACAGAGAAGGAAATAACAAAAGAAGCAATTCTATAATCGCTATAGATAAAGAAATTCCTTTTTAATCCAGTAAACTTTAAGCTCTTTAGATAGAAAGAGTTTTTTCATGGCTAATGTGAATGCAAGTCTGCTTTCTGTGTTAACACCTTATGAATTGTAATTCTAAAAGTGCTCAGGGATGAGTTTCTCTACAAAATTTTTTAAAAAATTAGCCAGGTATGGTTGTGCACACCTTTACTACCAGCTACTTAAGAGGCTGAGATTGGAGGATCGCTTGAATCAAGGAGTTCGAGGTTGCAGTGAGCTATGATCATATCACTGCACTCCAGCCTGGGAGACAGAGAGAGACTCTCCCTAAATTTTTTCTTAAAAGGACTCAGGAGTTCCTTAAAAGATGGAATTTATATTCTATTAACTTTGTATGCTACCCAGAAGTTATGGGAAGCTTGTGTGTGTGTCTGTGTGTGTGTGCGTGCACGTGTGTGTGAGAAACAGTGAGAGAGAGAGGGAGAGAGAGACAGAGACAGAGACAGAGACAGACAGAGAGAGCACACAGCAATTATTCTCCCAATATCCACCTGTATTTAAGGACAGGCCCTATCTAGGAATTTCCAAGATGTCAGTGGGATATCCATGATGATGAGACTTTGCAATATTCCACGTAGTTACATTTCTTCCTTTGTTGTATACTCTATATTCAAATAGCAAATTTATTTGCCCTATTTCCAGGAGCTGACTTAATCTGTTGCAAGCAGCAATTTGATTTGGAAGGCTAGGATCAAGGTTGGTATCCTCCAGGAACAACTGTTCCTACCGCTCCTCCCCATACCGTGGGGTTACCCACACCACATGAACTCCATCTGTGTACTCATCCCTTGCCCTCTTATCTTAAGGCTGTGATACAAACCTCTGGGTGGGTGGAGGCCTCTTGCATTTTCTGGTTGCAAAGGATCTCAGAAATAATGACACTAAAGCAGGGGGAGCAGACAATGCTCTCCACTTATCTTGAAACAGAAACTGCCAGAATGGAGGAGATACAGGTGAAGCAGTGAACAAATGGCATGAGCTGGATGATACAGAATCGTGAAATTTTACATTTGGGAGAAACCTTAGAGGTCATCTAATCTAGTGGTTCTAAAGCATGACCATGAGCATGGACTGAGAAATATTCACTCACACACTCACACACACACACACACACACACACACACACACACACACACGTATACATCAGCAGGAACAAATTTTTGCCACATATCATGCAGGTGCAAGAAATGGTACATCTATTTAAATCAAATGAAGTCAGTTCTGATCAAGGTAGGGAGACTCTCCTTTTCTTAGGGTGGTATAAGTGTTTCTGGGGACTTGTGTAAGTGGGGACAGTTAGCTATTACTGAAATGATGTTGCATGAGGAGCTCAGTGGCTTATAATAATAAGCCAGCAAGCTTATTATTGTTATAGCAATCAGCTCAAACTCAGTGGCTTGTAAAAATAAGCATTGCTTTCTTATGCTCACAGGTCTGCTGGTTAGAGGAGGGCAGATAGATAGGTTTAGACTATATGTTGGGTTCAGGTGTGCCCCATGAGTCTTTCATTCTCCCTCAATCATTGGCTATCCAGGACACATCCTTTTCAAGGAAAATGCCAGGAATGCAAGAGATAAAAGAAACTAGGCAAGTCCACTTCAAGCCTCTGTTTCATTCCCATCTTCCAACGCAAGCCACATGCCCAAGCCCAGTGTGGGGTGGGAAAGTACCTTCACCCACAATGGGAGGGCGCTGTGAAGCTGAATGACAAGTGGCATTGATGTATAGCCTTCTTACAGGTTAATGAATGTCTTAGCCCATTTGTGCTGCTGTAACAAAATACCTAGGTGATTTATAGAGACTGGGTGATTTATAAATCCTAGAAATTTATTTCTTACACTTCTGGAGGCTGGGAAGCCAAAATCAAGGCACTGGCATCTGGTATCTGGCGAGGGCTGCATTATCTGGAGGGGAAGAGTGCTGTGTCCTCACACGGCAGAAGGTGGAAGTGCAAGAAGGAATGAACTCCCTCTGTCAGGCCTCTTTATAAGGGCACCTAATCCCACTGGAAGGGACACATTTAAACTATGCCAGTGGAGAGTTGGACTTATAATGCCACTCTTCATCTGGATTCCAAGACACTTCACTCATGGTTTTCTGCCTGCCTCACTGGAGCTTCCCTCTCAATTTCCTTTGTGGCTCCTTCTTCTCTCCATAAGCACTCACCACTGAAGAGTCCCAGGGCTCATTCCTTTGCATTCCTCTCCATTGACTACTCTCATAGCTGTAAATAGTGAGGACACCCACGGTTCCATCTCCGGCCAGCTCTCCTGAGCTCCAGATGCACAGTCCTCTTGAATGTCTAACAGATGTCTCAAACTCAAGTGTGTCCCTTCCAAAACTGCTCTACCTACAGCTTTCTCTAAGTTAAAGTGGAAAATCCATCTTCCAATCATTTAGGCCAACATCCCTGGAGTCATCATTGAATCTTCTCTTTCTCTTTATTCAATTTCTAGACAAATGTGATTGGTTCTACTTTCAGAATTGAATCAGCATATTACCACTTCTTAGCATCCTCACTAATTACGAGCTTTGTCTACGCCATGGTTATCTCTCATCTGGACCACTAAGATAGCCTCCAAATAGGTCTCCTTGCTCTTACTTTGCCGACCTAAAATCTACTCAGAGTGATCCTTTTGGAATGTAACTCACATCCAGTTATTCTTCTGCTCAAAACCTCATTCCACCTAAACTAAAAGCTCAAATCCTTTCAATGCCTAGCATTTTTCTACACTTTATTTCTCTGATAACCATCTCCTGCTTTCTCTTCTTCACTTACTCTGCTCCAGCCATTCTGGACTCCTTGCTGTTCCTTGAACACATCAGCCATACTCTTGCTTTAGTGACATAGCTTTCTCTTTCTCAAGTGCTTGTCCTCTAGGTATCTGCTGCTCTCAGATATTTGCCCCAGATATCTCTCTCGCCTGCTAATAGTCTTTGCTCAAATGTTGCCTTCCTAATGGGACCAACTCTGGCCAATATATTTAATATTGCAATCTGATGCCCCTCCCCAATCCTGATCTAGTACTCCTTATTCTCCTTAACTATTCTGCCTTCTCTCTTTTCATAACACGTATCACCTTTAAGCAACATATAACTTACTACTTTATTATGTTTATTGTTTATAGCAAGACAGTTTGTTTGAAAGGCAGAGGTAAGGCATATCTTTTTTTGTAGTCATGCAAAGATTCCGTATTTGTTAGCAGTGGCCTTCACTTGGTGCAAATGCACAATTACTTATAGAGTCTACTTCTTTTTCTCATTCACCCATGATAATAAAAGTAGAACTATTTGGTTTTTAGGCAATTGTAAATGTGGGCGCTGAACATTTCAGAAACTTTACACATATGGACAGTGAAATCACTCAATTAAATCTGATCATGCTAATAAGAGTATATTAATTTTATTATAGTTTAAATGAAAACACACAAAGATAACTCCAAAGAGCTCTCTGGACCTCCAAGAATACATCTATGGACCCTGATTTTGGAAAACACTGCCCTATGAAATAATTCCTAAGCAGATTAAAAGTTCACCCAAGATAAAGCCCTGAGCGTGAAATTTCTGGAATGTTTCTAACACTGACACTTGTTCACTTTGTGAAATAAAACATGTCATGCTATTCCTCCTGACACCCACAGATCAAGTTCAGAGTATTAGATAAGCAGGTTGAAAAGAAAAAGGAAACTAGTATTTATTAATCATCTAATAAATGCTAAGTGTTTTTATACATACCGTCTCATTTTCATCATTTCAACAAAACTACTGAATTATTTTCCTATTCTCACAAAACAAAACAAACTCAAAGAAGTTCAATGACTTGCCAAAGGTCACAAAGAAAGTGGTTGGATTCACAAAAAAAGAAAAAGAAAAAAAATTTAAAAATTTTATAAGTTCTAAATTTAACAAGAAGTTGCAAGAATGTTACAAAGAACTATATATATATATATATATTTGCTCAGAGAACTCATTCAAACTTTTATCTTAGAGACACAAGTTGCACTCAACTGGGTCTCCACATCCTTTATACTGAAACAGATCCTCAATCTTTTAATGACTTTGACATTTTTGAAGATTATACATCTGTCATTTCGTAGAATGTCTCTCGATTTGAACTTTTCTGATGTTTTCTCATGATGAGACCCTGGTACACATTTTTTGACAAGATATCATGAATGCTGTGTTTTCAATGTATCTTACTGACAGGCATGTGATTTTTTTTCCTCTTGCTGGTGGTGTTAACTTTTACCTCTTAATTAAGATTGGGGTGTCTTTCTGGCCTCTCTACTGTAAAGTTACTTTCCCCCTTGTTATTAATAAATATTTTGTAGGGAGATACTTTAAGGTTATACAAAATCTAATTCTTCAGTTTTCATTCACCAACTAGTTTTGCATTCATGGATGTTTTCTGCCACAATTGATTATAACTTAGTGGTTGCCAAATGGTAGCTTTCTAATTTAATCATTCTTTCTGTTATTTTTTTTGACGTGGTTTCTACTTTAAGGAAGAGCTTTCTCTTCAGCTTTATTCACTCATTCGTTCATCCACCCATTCATTCATATCAGTGTGGCTTCATGAATTCCTGTTTACCAAATAGGTTGTAATTTACTACTATCATTACTTATTTTGATGTTCAAATTGTCCCATATTTGGACAGCAGGATCCCCTCTAAATAGGTTTTGAATCAGTGTCTTCTAGAGCTGGATATTCTTTCATTATACCATTTAGATTCCTATAAATAAAGAAAAAATAAATGCAAAATTAGAAAAGCAATGAAGTAAGTATAGTGTCTGGCATAGGTTGCTCAGGCTTTGAAATCACCAGTTCTTAATTCAAATCCTGGCTCTGTCTTGTCTTAGTTGAATGATACTGGGCAAGTTTTCTGGCTTGTTCTGCCCTCATTTACTTATTTGTAAAGTGAAGAGGATAAGATTTATCCTAGTAGGTTGTAAGAATTACAAAAGATTATGTGCTACGTTTAAAAGACATGACACAGTGCCTGGCACACAATTAGTATGCAATAAATGGTAGCTATTGCAAGCTCTTAATAATTATGAGCCACACTTTCCTCATCTCTAAAATAGGGACACAAATCTACCACACAGAATTGTTAAAAAGATTGAATGAAGTAGCTTTGGTTTCGTCATCTATAAAAGGGCAACAATATGCATGTCACTGACTTGTTGTGAAGATTAAATGAAATTACATATGTAACGTTCCCAGCCCAGTGCCTGGCCTTTAGAAAGTACACCATAAATAGGAATTAGTGTTATTGAAAAGCAGACTTAAGACATCTGGAGAAGTTTTACAGAGGCAAAATAGCGCTTCAACTAAAGAAAATCACTCTTGCACTTACATGTGTGTGTACACGTGTGCATGCATATGAAAAGCCGGTGCCTATTGCTTATCTCTCTGAGTTTGAATCTCTTTTTTTCCTGTATCACTACATGCTGCTCTGGCTTGAAGAGAAGGCACACTTAAAAGTCATTTGTTTGGTCAAGTGCAGTGATTTAGAGATGCACTCACATTCCCTAATCTCATTTTTATCCACTTGCCTCTAACGGGGATTCTAATCAGCCTCCCCACTGATTTACTTCACTTCCTGTAATAAAAGAGCACTCAGAAGTGACATGAAAGCCAGGGGAGCAGTCACCAAGGGATCAGCACCTCAGCTGAAATGGATAGAAGGCTATTTTAATAGTAAAAGCAACAGATCAACATGAATGTTTGTAAGTTAATAAGTCCTACATTTGTTTAAACTTTCTGTTTTCATTTCAAACAAATAGCATTCAGTGGGTCTGGAGCCAAGCAGGTCCAACACCAAAATAACTTTCTCCTTCATAACTAGGGCTGGTAACTGGTCTCAAAAATAGGGAAATAGTGCTGGGAAAACCCCACTAACTGGTTGTCTCAGAGAGAGGTTCAAATGACTTGATGCCAGACTGGTAACTACCCCATCTTACTCATTCATAGCAAGTGTCAAAGACATTTCATAACCAAACATTTTACAAAAATGACATAGTAAATTCAATGCTTTAAACACATCCTGGGAGGTGCTGAGGCTCAAAGAACTCAACAACAATCAGAAACTTTTTTTTTTTTTTTCCTGACGACATGGCACATGTTGACTATTATTTCTCCTTCTGTGTTTTGTTTTTTAATTTTTTTCTCATCTTTCTAAATATTTATTTATTTATTTATTTTTGAGACAAAGTCTCCTTCTGTCATTCAGGCTAGACTGCACTGGTATGACCTTGGCTCACTGCAACTTCCATCTCCCGGTTTCAAGCGATTCTCATGCCTCAGCCTCCTGAGTAGCTGGGACTACAGGCATGTGCCACCATGCCTGGCTAATTTTTGTATTTTTAGTAGAGACCATGTTGGCCAGGCTGGTCTCGAACTCCTTGACCTCAAATGATCTGCCCGCCTTGGCCTCCCAAAATGCTGGATGACAGGCATGAGCCACCGCCCTAGCCTTGTTTTGTTTTTTGTTTTGGTTTGGTTTTTTTATTTCTTTTTTTTTTTTGACAGGGTCTCACTCTGTCATCAAGGCTGGAGTGCAGTGGCACTCTGCCTCCTGGGGTCAAGCAATCGTTCTGCCTAATTTTTTTTCTTTTTTTTTTTTTTTGTACAGATGAGGTCTTACTATGTTGCCCAGGCTGGTCACGAACTCCTGGCCTCAACTGGTCCTCTTGCCTTGGCCTCCCAAAGTGCTTTGGTTATAGGTGTGAGCCACCATGCCCAGCCACAAGAATCAGGAACTATTTGTGTTTGGAGAGCCAGGCACTGTGCTTAACACACTACATGGGAGCCAAATGATAAGAACTTGGCCTGGCGCAATAGCTCATGCCTGTAATCCCAGCACTTTGGGATGCCAAGGCAGGTGGATCACCTGAGGTCAGGAGTTCAAGACCAGCCTGGCCAACATGGCAAAACCCCGTCTCTATTAAAAATACAGAAATGTGCCAGATGTGGTGGTACATACCTGTGATCCCAGCCACTTGGGAGGCTGAGGCAGGTGAATCACTTGAGCCTGGGAGGCAGAGGTTACAGTGAGCTGAGATCATACCACTGCACTCCAGCCTGGGTGACAGAGCAAGATTCCATCTCAAAAAAAAAAAAAAAAAAAAAGAAAAAGGAAAGAATCTATGAACACAAAGAAGGAAACAACATACCTAGAGTCTACTTGAGGTGAGGTGGGAGGGTGGGAGGAGGGAGAGGAGCAGAAAAGATAACTATTGGCTCCTAGGCTTGATACCTGGGTGATGAAATAATCTACATGACAAACCCCTGTGACACGTATTTATGTAACAAACCTTCACACGTACCCCCAAATGTAAAATAAAAGTATAAAAAAACACACACTACACAGATTATTTAATTCTCACAACAATATTGGGTGCCAAATACCACTACGTTGGTGCAAAAGTAATTGCGGTTTTTGCCATTAAAAGTAATGTAAAACCGCAATTGCTTTTGCACCAGCCTAATATTAAAACCTCAATTGCTTTTGCACCAACCTATTATTATACAGTAAAGAGGCCAGAAATTCTCAATTTATGGACTAGGAAACTGAGGTAAAGAAAATGCTTTTGCAAGATCACCCAGATAGTGATTCAGGGAGGTTTCACACCGAGGCAGCCTGATCCTGGAGTTCAAGCTCTTACTCTCTTCTAAATACCAGATGGGTTCGATTTTTGTTATTACTGTTCTTTTGTGTTTGTACTTCTATTTGATTATGGAGCTGTCGGTTGCACTGGGAATTGACTTCGAGCCAAGTAATGACACAGACAATGCTGAATAACAATTGCTTCTGAATTCTTTCTGGATATGGACCACTTTCTGATGCCCTGTGTCCATTCCCATCTCTCAGACTAACATGCAACATCAGTGCAAGGTGTGGAGGTGCAGGTCAGGTATTCAATTTTCAAAAAAGCTGCCTTTAAGACACGTATTTCTTTTGTTATTATGAATATATTTCAAAAACAGTATTCATCTATGTGGCTTCCATTTTGTTATTTAACCTCCCTGGGCCTCTATTTATGAATCTATACTCAGAAGGGTTGCACAAGATGTCTTATAATATTCTTTCCAGCTCTGACCTGATGAGTTTCTAAATGACTGGATGACGATTTTATTATTTTGGTTCTTCAGCCTCTCCAGGAATCTTCCTCTCCCAACCTGTCCTTTGGCATTTTCATTTTTTTTCCCTCTTGAAATTGCATCCCTTTCCCTCTTTCTCTATCTTTCCTCTCTTGATTTTTTTTCCCTTATGTCTTTCCTTCCCTGCCTTTTTTCCTTCCTCTTTCCTTCAACTTCCTTTCTCTGCCACTTTTTCTCTCTTGGTTTCATCCCCTCACCTCCTCTTGTCTCTCTGATGATTTCTCTCTTTCCCCTTCTTTCTCTTCTCTGGATATTTTCTTCTCTCTTTCCCTTCCTCACCCTTTTCTTTCTTTCATTGAACTCAACATGCCTTACTTTTCCTTTGCTGTACTCTTAAATCCAAGCAGATCCTTGGAATGTAACAGGGAATCAGTCACAGGAAATTCAAAACGTGCGGTACCTTTCTTTAGAAAAAGACCAATGAATGCTTGGAAAAGCAGGAAGTTTAGGCACTGAACAGATTACCTTAGTTTCTCTGTGCTGTGCAGATAAGCTCATCATTGTCATTGCAAATATGATTGAGGTTCTAATTCAATAGAGGCATTTTTTTTCCTGGATGTGCCATGTTTCTGGTGTTCTTCTAGAATCATCTGGGCTCTTTCTTGTAGTAAAAACAGTACTTTCAAGTTATTAGCTTTATTTGGAAAACTTTAAAGACAATCTTTAAAAGCCTCAGGCTAAAACTCGCACCTCTATTATGTTACTTTTTTCCTCAATGAAGAGTTGCAAATGATATGAGCTGGATTTGGATCCTGAATGGACACAACATAAGATGTCAATATCTTATCCTGTATTCTTTCTCTGAGCTTCACAAATCTGTTTTATATCCCTTCATTTTTGGTTACATTATTGAAGACATATCATTTTCTGAAAGTCTTCTTAGTCCAGATTTTTTAGATAGAAAAACCACCATTTTGTTTTGGATAATGAATCCTCCATCTACCTACTGACACGTGAGGCATTAGTTGGTTTGTAGCAGTGTCTTCATCATCATCAAACCATTTGGAACACATCCATTTTTTTGTAGGTCTCTTTTCTGTGCCAATTGAAGTGAGACTGGCTCTTTAAGATAAAACAATGTTAGTGAACAACCTTTATTTTTTAAATCACTTACGCTTGTAGAATGTGTTGTTTAAAATTCCCTTTGGGGTCCGGGACTTTATGCTGTATGCTCTTGGAAACACCAAGGTCTTTTCCAAG
This sequence comes from Theropithecus gelada, assembly GCF_003255815.1. Lineage (NCBI taxonomy): Eukaryota > Metazoa > Chordata > Mammalia > Primates > Cercopithecidae > Theropithecus > Theropithecus gelada. Next base: position 25,099,351 of record NC_037679.1, on the reverse strand, counting down.
TTTCTATTCTTATTTCCCAGGGAGACAGACTAACTGTTAAAACGATCAGTATGCTTCTGATATTGTTGCATAAGTCATGTGAATAGGTACCCTGCTATGTTGCCCAATCTGCCCTTGAAATCCTGGACTCAAGTGATCCTCCAGCCTCAGCCTCCCAAGTATCTGGGAATACAGGCACATGCCACTGTGCTGGACTCATACGAATATTTTTAAGGACGTACAAATAAACTTGGTTTGATCTAAAGGGTGAAGACATTATTTTGATTCCCAATTTCTACCATTTTTTTTTACGTAATCTTTTATTAGCCACCTCAGGTAATCACAGCATTTCAAAGGGGCTAGCTTGATACTTGGTCGAAGAGGGACTCTATCCTCCTCTGAATTTTGGATTCTAGCCTCAACATACACATCAGGTTTGGAATTTAATTTAATTCTTGGAAAATGGTTTCTTCATAAATTTTTTTTAATAAAAAAGAGATTTTAAAAGTATGATCAGATGGTCTCCACACAGAGATGTACACGACACTTCCTGATTTGTGGATGACCCCCTTGGGTAAAAGGGCCATGATTGCTCAGTCCCCAGCTTCAACAACAGCTGGGGAAGCTCTGAAACCCTCCGACTGTGGCCAAGGTGGGCTCACCTTCAAAAGTGTCAAGGCCGGTGGGAGCTCTGAACTCAGAGCAGCTCCACAGTGGACTGGAGAGGATGATAAATGGATTCGTTAGTGTCGTGTGGAATGTCCACAAGAGCCCTTTTGCACCTGAGACGCAGAAAACATTAAAGGGGCCGGGGGGCACAAGCTTGGTTTCCGAAAGACAAAATACCATAAAAAGCGCATGCAATCATTGGGCAGATGATGAAGGAAGAAGGCATTGGACCTGCTCTTCAGGAAGGGACCTCAAGAGAGAACTTGCCAAAAAATCTCTTGGGAAGGTGTACATCTCCTGCAGCCTGCAGTAACCTCCCGGCTCCTGCAGGGCAGAAAGGAGGTCTCTTTCTTCAGAGAGATGGTCATGTTGGCACCAACACACAACACCTTCCCTTGTTTCTTGTTTTGGTCATGTTGGCACCAACACACAACACCTTCCCTTGTTTCTTGTTTCTCATTGGCATCACTTGACTGGGAATGCTCTATGCTCCCAGGATGGTATTTCCATGAAGACATAGTTGGCCAGTCCTGCTCCCTATCCTCAACCTGATACTCACACAGTCCCAGACAGAGCAAGGCATCGGGCTGCAGTTACACAGCAATCTCATGTGACTAGGGCAGCACGCAGCTCAGGCCTCGTGTCATTAGAAACATCGCTGTTCAGCCAGGCTCGATAGTTCAAGCCTGTAATCCCACCACTTTGGGAGGCTGAGGTGAGTGGATCACCTGAGGTCAGGAGTTCAAGACCAGTCTGGCCAACATGGTGAAACCTGGTCTCTACTAAAAATACAAAAATCAGCCAGGCATGATGGTGCATGCCTATAATCCCAACTACTCAGGAGGCTGAGGCGGGAGACTCGCTTGAACCCAGGAGGCGAAGGTTGACATGAGCAGAGATCACATCATTGCACTCCAGCCTGGGGAACAGAGCAAGATTCTGTCCCAGAAAAAAAAAAAAAAGTAAAGAAAGAAAGAAACATTGCTGTTCAAGAATGAGTTGCCTTCTCATTCTAATAAAACTCAACAATCTGGATGTCCTTCTGTGAAAAAGGAAATCAACACAGATGGCATTATCTTAAAATTGGGCCACCATTGAAGTTGTGGATCAATGGCAACATGGAGTTTGGTTCCTACCGAAAACAAAACTGTCCCAATCCAGAGTCGCCAGTAGATGGCACCCTGAGCATCTGACATAAAATCTAAGGCTGCGAATATTTATCTTCACCAAAGCGCTTCTCAAAACATTAAGCAAAACTTTGACTGAAACGCAACCGTATTTGGACAAGCAGGTTTATTTTACTTTAGTGCTGTGTTATTAGAAACATACATATGTGTGTGTATATATTTTACTATCAAACCCTAAAGTTATGGAAAATATCCTTGATGGTTAGGATGGACTGTAAACTTTTACAGTATTATTTGCAGGCAGATTTTTCAATTTCTTATTTAAGCCAGCCTTTTCTTAATATGAGATTTAGTGGTTATGTGTCATACCATTGCTCAGGAAAACTCAGGAGAATACGTTTGGTTATCTAAATACCCCTGTGAAAGAAACGCACTCATAGGAAGAAAGAGAAATGCAGTGAGATACATTGTGTGTTTTTAAAGAACAACTGAAATAAATGTTTTTATTTTGCTGTATGCATCCATATGGAATTATGTACACAAACACGTACAGCAAGATCAAGATGAGCAGATATATGGTTGTGGTTTAGTATAGAAATGCCGCTTTATCTCAGATTCCAGCCCACACTCAAACCTGAAGGTTTTAGGGTAGAGAATAACTCAGAATTTAGTGATAGATGTAGTATTTGGAAGAGAAGCTATCCTTTAACCAAACAAACCATTGCCTTGGGTGGAAAGTCCGAACAAACCTTCCACTGTCTCTGTGTGGATATTGTCTTACTGGATAAGTGGTCAAACAAGATGTGGTGGAGTACAAACAAAAACTAAAGGACAGATTGGAGGATCAGAGACTCAAGTTGAATGACAAGACTATTTGAGACTGAAGCAAAATTGGGGACCAATAATCAGAAGAATATTAATGAGAGAGCAAAGTTCCAGAGGTACACATAAGAGGAGGAACTGGGAGCACTCAAGACTCAAAACTAAAGGCACACACAACTTGTGGGCAGAACAAGATGAGTTTCCTGGGATGAACGTGTTTTGCTTGTAATTTTGTTCCCTTTGAAGACGGAAGGACTGCCTCAGGGATGCCTCTTTGCCCTTCTCAATGGCAGTCTTCTTTCTGTATGCAGCAACCGACAGACTTACTGATCTCTTTGTAATCACAAATGTTGACTCCCATCATTTATTCAGAGTTTATTTCATTGTTAGCTTTGACACTTGACAAGGAGTTGTATCTTGCAGACAGTGAAATAAATACTCATTCTTTGAGGTAACTGGATATTAAAGGGAAGTAGAAGTCCTCAGAGTGTCCAGAGAGGGTGAGCTGGTGTTGAGTGTCTGTGGGAATTTCAATTATTTGAGTTGCAAGTTGGTTTGGAAACTCCTTCAGGAAGTTGAGTGGCAGGTAAGGACAGGCTGGTGAAATCCTGGTCAACAAATTTCACCCAAGTCCTGGTGTTAGCAGCGATGGAGTGTCTAGTGTCAGTAGGAGCGCTGACCTATAGGGCGAAAGTGTCCTTGTATGTGGCATTGGGACACAGATTCAAACGTCCTCAGCTTTAGGAGTCTTTGTATCATCCTTTCCTGGGACAGCCATGTTTTCATGAGCTCATTGGCCTTCCTGGAGCACAAGGATGAAAATAGTAAAAAGGAGGCCAAAAACAAAGCCATATTGACCTCAGTTGAATTCCAAAGATGAGGAGAAAGAAGTGTTAGAGTTTGCCAAATGGAAACAGAAACTAGTCTGTGGGAAAAGCAGTTTTATTTTCAGTCTTCCAAATAGATCTTTCAAATGGCAAACCATAAAAAGTAAGTATGAACACTATTGAGGAATTGCCTGAAATACACAAAAAGGGCCCAGGCCATTGTTCAGCAAACAGTTAATCATGAGACCAATATATTGCTGTAGTATCCCCAGGAATGTTTAACACTTTTAAAAGGAGAAAGCACGGGAGAAAAATATGCCTAATGGCTGCTAAATGGCAAAAACGAGCTAAGTCTGATTCTCCTCACCTCACAGGGGAGTTAAAGGTATTGGAAAGCCTGGGAGTTTCCTCAGTTCATTCAACAAGGAATATTATTGTCTAGTGCTATCTCGTATCCAAGCTGGTTTTGAGTTGTTGCTCCCATACATCCTGTGTGACTTTAAGCAAGTTGCTTAGGCTCTCTGAGCCTTAGTTTGACAATTGTATCTACCTCAAAGATTAAGGCATGGTAGTAATGAACATAGAAATATTATTAATATTACTAAATATTTATTGAATACCTACTATATTCTAAACACAACTCATTTTTTAAAAAATCCATAATTATTTACATCCTATATGCTGATTCAGGGCTTTGTGTCATGGGGAAGTTATTTTCCTCAATGGCTGAGAAAGCCAGTGTGCAAGAGTTAATTTGTAGGGTCCTCTAATGACAGGGCATTCTTCCTTTAGTAAAAACATTTAAAAGCAAAGGGCTTTTTGTTTGTTTTTTGAGACAGGGTCTTGATGCATTGCCTTGGCTGGAGTGCAGTGGTGTGATCATAGCTCATTGCAATCTGAAACTCCTGGACTCAAGTGACCTTCCCACCTCAGCTTCCTGAGTAGCTAGGATTGCAGGTGTGCACCACCATGTGGCAGGCTAATTGTTTTATTGTAGAGATGGGGTCTTGCGATATTGCTCATGCTGGTCTCAAACTCCTGGCCTCAGGCGATCCTCTCACCCAAGCTTCCTAAAGTGTGGGGATTCCAGGTGTGAGCCACTGCACCCAGCCTGGATTATTATTATTATTATTTTAAAGAATAAGAAAGAAAGAGACATATTGTTGGACTTTCCTTATATGCTTTTTGTTATTTTCTAAATTTTCTTCTGGATCCATTCCTGCTACATTCTGAAATAAATTGCCTTATAGACACAAATAGCTAGTGCGGACTGTAGTCCAGCATCCTATAAGGGAACTGCTCCTTAAAATGACTGTATTTGATGGCTCAACCTTTGCCAGTTGCTGCCTTAAATCACAGAACAGATCAATGTCTGTTGTATTTTTTTGACTTGGCTTTCTACTCCAGTCAACAGAAATAATTCATTCTTTGAGAGACAAAGAGAGAGATTCAAACTAAAGACAGATAAGATATTGCTGCTTAATAGAGTGCATTCCATGTTGGCACATAGACAGCTTTTCCTTCACGCGGCCTTACTTGTACAGCAACTATTAGAAATAGCTAGAAAAATTAAAATAATTGTATGAATTCTCTTCTAACAGTCAGAATTATTGCTGCAGATATTTGTCAACCTGGAAGAAGGGTAATATCATAGTCTGTCCTGCTGCATCTGATATAGATAGTTCCTTATATTTGTCTAATATCTTGATTTTTATATTTTTGAATGTGTAGAATTTCTTTTTTTTTTTCCAAATATACTCTGCCACTTTTCATAGTTTCCAGTTCTCCAATGACATATTTTGACTTGGTTTTTATTTCCTTGTAAAAAATAAGCATAATTCTTTTGTGGTCCTCATTTGATACTTTCTATGTCTTTGGTATTTGTGGGTCTGTTATCTGTTATTTCTTCTAGTGGTCATTTGAAGTGCCCTGTTTTCTTGTGTGCCTGGTTATTTTTGGCTGTGTGTTGGACATCGTATTTAGAAAAATGTATTAGATATACAGACTTTAGTTTGAATCTCTCTTTGATGCCTACAAATCAATTTTCCTCTACAGCACGTTATTTTGTTTCAACCATGAGCCTGGGAACAAGAACAATCTGGAACCACCATAAAACACCTTCAAGGCTTGAAATTTCATGAACAACCCAGATGATGCTAGCTGTATATATCCATGTGAAGGCTGGGTTACTCCCACATCATCCTTACTCTGATCTTAAAGTAAGAGAGAGTTTATCAGAGTCTTTGCCTTTGGTAGGCTCCAGGCTTTTACTTTCATCCTGTCAAACTTTGAAGCCCACTCAAAGTACAGTTGAGTTTCAAAACTTGTTTCTTATGGATCAACAAATGCCCTCAGGGCAAAGCAGCTTTGAATGCTGGGCTTACCTCTCTAGGGTCTTGTCGTCACCTAGATTTTGGGCCAATAATACTACCCTATTTTGCTAGCTTCTTGATGCTTTTTAAGATGATACTTTCACTCTTTTAATTTGCATCAGTGGTTTAAGTGACTTAGTTCTGCCATGTTTGGAAGATTGCTGATGCTCTGGGGTAAGTAATGGGATTCTAAAAATGGGTATGAACACATGCTCAATTCAGAAAATGGTACCTATAAAATAAAAACAAAACTAAATACAAATGAGGAGTAATATGAAAGTCACATAGAAGGGAGAATAAAGCCTGAATATTTTTCTGTATATAGCTTCTACACAGTGTGAAATTTGGGGGGCTTTTCTTCAAATAGAATTTGGAAGCACCCTTGAAAAATTTGTAAGTTTATTAGTTACTTTTGCTGTGTGATAACCAACTGCAATACATGCAATACATGCAGTAAGCATGTAGTTTTTTCGCATGTGTCTGTGGGTTGGCTAGGGTGCAAATGGAATTCAGTTCTGCTTATCATGCCTGGTTCTAGTGTTCAAGCAGGAGCAACAACAGTGAATTGGGGCATTTTTTCCCATGGCGGAAGCCAAAAGCTCCCAGAGGAGTGAGTGGAACAACTGATGGTTTTTAAAGCCTAAGCTAGGAACTGGTGCCCTAGTACTTCAGCCCACATTCCATTGACCAAAACAAATCACATGTTTGTGCCTAACATCAGTGGAATGGAGAGGAAATCCAAAAAGTAATCGAATCTACCAAGTAGGTCTTCCAATAAATTGACATGAGGTGGTGGTGATTGTAAAGTACCAAGTATGGTACAGATCTGGTGATATGAAACCATGCTTTCAAATGCTAAAATTCGATAAACTGTTTCTATAAGCTTTCTTTTTCTTTTTCTTTCTTTCTTTCTTTTTTTTTCTTTTTTTGAGACAGGGTCTCACTGTTGCCCAGGCTGGAGTGCAATGGTGTGATCTCGGCTCACTGCAACGTCTGCCTTGTGGGATCAAGTGATTTTCCTGCCTCAGCCTCCTGAGTAGCTGGGATAACAGGCGTGTACCACCACACCTGGGGCTAATTTTTGTATTTTTTTTTTTTTTTTAAGTAGAGACGAGATTTTACCATGTTGGCCAGGCTGGTCTTGAACTCCTGATTTCAGATGATCCACCGGCCTCGGCCTCCCAAAGTGCTGGGATTACAGGTGTGAGTCACTGCACCTGGTCTCTATAAGTTTTTCTAAAGCTCCACACATTAATGGTAATTGGACACATCTAGAGAATTTCCACATGAACTCTTACTTGCTAATACATATCTGAAAATGACATCTTTTAAGGTATTCCCTACCCAAATAGACATGACAAATAGTAAATAAGTTTTTAATGTTGACCTTTAAAAAATGTAATTAAGGCCGGGCATGGTGGCTTACACCTGCAATCCCAGCACTTTGGGAGGCCGAGACGGCTGGATCACGAGGTCAGGAGATCGAGACCAACCTGGCTAACATGAGAAACCCTGTCTCTACTAAAAATACAAAAAAAAAAAAAAAAAAAAAAATTAGCCAGACATGGTAGTGAGCCCCAGCTACTTGGGAGGCTGAGACGGGAGAATGGCGTGAACCTGGGAGGTAGAGCTTGCAGTGAGCCAAGATCACACCACTGCACTCCAGTCTGGACGACAGAGTGAGACTCTGTCTCAAAGAAAGAAAGAAAGAAAGAAAGAAAGAAAGAAAGAAAGAAAGAAAGAAAGAAAGAAAGAAAGAAAGAAAGAGAGAGAGAGAGAAAGAAAGAAAGAGAAAGGAAGGAAGGAAGGAAGGAAGGAAGGAAGGAAGGAAGGAAGGAAG